>NC_134360.1:43440639-43563139 GCF_048569485.1 Anomaloglossus baeobatrachus
GCATGCCATTGACACGTCTCTACACCTCTGTGTCTCTGGTTGTCCTGCATTGCACCACTTTAGATAGCTATTAACCACTGCATGTTGGGAGCACCCCACAAGCCACAGCCATATACTGTGTACACCCCTCAAGCACCCATCTCATTACCGGGGGCACCCACACAGCACAGCCATATACCAGGACTACCCCACATGCCTTGGCAGTATACCGGGAAAACCCCACAAGCCCCTGTCCCATTACCAGGGGACACCCACAAGCCCCGGCCGTATACTGGGAGCATCCCACAAACCCCATCCCTATACCGGGAGCACCCCACAAGCTCCAGCCATATTTTGGGAACACCCTACAAGCCCCCGCGGTATACCACAAGCCCCAGATGTATATCGGAAGCATCATACTAGACCAAGTCATATACTGGGAGCACCACACAACACTTGGCATACTTCTTACCAGATATGTACCACCTCTGACAGATGCCATGGTCCCGTCTTCTCGCAGTGACCTTAATGCTGTGGCTGATCATATGTAAGCACACGGTGGCTTTTGCATTACTGGAAAGTTTTCTCTCCTTCTCCTACATAGAATGTAAGCTCTGCAGACGAGGATTTCATTTCGGTCATGCTCACTCACATATATTTTCTTGTAGGATCTTCAGGCTTTGATGACCAGAATAGCAGCCATTGTGTAACGTAATTTGTAATAAACGTATTACTACGATTACCAGCGCGATGTACGATCCGTGTGTTACCGGCAGCACAAAGCGCAGAAATCCCTCACATAAAGGCCTGTGAGGAGCGGCTCGTGGCTGCCAGTTTTCGATGACATCCTGTCACATAATTGGAGATTGGCTTTATGACCCGGCCATGTTAACCTGTCACTTAAAGGGAAGGCGAGACATATTTATTCCTATCATGTATGACAGGGGAGAATGAGACTTTGATGTTGCAGCCGCTCTCATCTTCCTGGAGATCGGAGGCCGACACGATAAATGTAAAGGGATTGATGATGACATAATAATGTCCATACCGTCCACGTGTCCGCATGGCTGCAGCGGTCCTCGTGTCTCATCAGTACGACAAACAATTCCCACAGAAACGTCCAAATAATGAAACCGATCACAGAACATTAATCCCAATATTCACCCAACTACAAAATATCCCAGACCAGCCGAGAACAGGAAGAATTAAAGGGAAACTCCGCTCACCACCAGGATATCTAAAAGCTCTAACAATATAATATATAACCACTATAATACTGCCCCCTATGTACAAGAATATAACTACTATAATACTGCCCCTATGTACAAGAATATAACTACTATAATACTGCCCCCTATGTACAGGAATATAACTACTATAATACTGCCCCTATGTACAAGAATATAACTACTATAATACTGCCCCTATATACAAGAATATAACTACTATAATACTGCCCCTATGTACAAGAATATAACTACTATAATACTGCCCCCTATGTACAAGAATATAACTACTATAATACTGCCCCCTATGTACAGGAATATAACTACTATAATACTGCCCCTATGTACAAGAATATAACTACTATAATACTGCCCCTATATACAAGAATATAACTACTATAATACTGCCCCTATGTACAAGAATATAACCACTATAATACTGCCCCCTATGTACAAGAATATAACTACTATAATACTGCCCCTATGTACAAGAATATAACTACTATAATACTGCCCCTATGTACAAGAATATAACTACTATAATACTGCCCCTATGTACAAGAATATAACTATAATACTGCTCCTATGTACAAGAATATAACTATTATAATACTGCCTCCTATGTACAATAATATAACTACTATAATACTGCCCCCTATGTACAAGAATGTTACTATAATACTTCTCCTATGTACAAGAATATAACTACTATAATACTGTCCCCTATGTACAAGAATATAACTATTATAATACTGCCTCCTATGTACAATAATATAACTACTATAATACTGCTCCTATGTACAAGAATATAACTACTATAATACTGCCCCCCTATGTACAAGAATATAACTACTATAATACTGCCTATAACTACTATAATATTGCCCCCTATGTACAAGACTATAACTACTATAATACTGCTCCTATGTACAATATAACTACTCTAATACTGCCCCTATGTACAAGAATATAACTATTATAATACTGCCTCCTATGTACAATAATATAACTACTATAATACTGCCTCCTATATACAAGAATATAACTACCGTACTAAAATACTGCCCCTATGTACAAGAATATAACTACTATAATTCTGCTTCTATGTACAAGAATATAACTACCATAATACTGCTCCTATGTATAAGACTAACTACTATAATACTGTCCCCTATGTACAAGAATATAACTACTATAATACTGCTCCTATGTACAAGAATATAACTACTATAATACTGCCCCTATGTACAAGAATATAACTATTATAATACTGCCTCCTATGTACAATAATATAACTACTATAATACTGCTCCTATGTACAAGAATATAACTACTATAATACTGCCCCCCTATGTACAAGAATATAACTACTATAATACTGCCTATAACTACTATAATATTGCCCCCTATGTACAAGAATATAACTACTATAATACTGCCCCTATGTACAAGAATATAACTACTATAATACTGTCCCTATGTACAAGAATATAACTACTATAATACTGCCCCTATGTACAAGAATATAACTACTATAATACTGCCCCTATGTACAAGAATATAACTACTATAATACTGCCCCCTATGTACAAGAATATAACTACTATAATACTGCCTATAACTACTATAATATTGCCCCCTATGTACAAGAATATAACTACTATAATACTGCTCCCTATGTACAAGAATATAACTACTATAATACTGCTCCTATGTACAAGAATATAACTACTATAATACTGCTCCTATGTACAAGAATATAACTACTATAATACTGTCCCTATGTACAAGAATATAACTACTATAATACTGCCCCATGTACAAGAATATAACTACTATAATACTGCCCCTATGTACAAGAATATAACTACTATAATACTGCCTTATAATAAACTCCCTTCACCTTATTATTATAGGTTTTAATCGCACGTCCCCGCAGTACATAGATACAGTCCCGGATCATGCGGAGTAATTCCCATTTCTTCGGTGTCTCTTGGGGATAAACAGTCTTGAAGGGAAAGGACTTGGCAGCGAGTAACTGGGACAGGTAGTTTATATAGAGGAGATGGTGATAAATCAGCAAGATCTAAATATTTCAGGGGCCGCAGTGTGGTGACAGAGCGGCCGCTTCTCTCTATCATCTGCAGAGGAATGAGAGAAATTGTCTTCTCCAAACCTCCAGTAATTACCTCTCGTCTGTATCTCTGCTCCTTGCGCCTTCTGGGACTCCAAGAATAAATGGAAATCATTTCTTGTAGAGAGCGTTTTTCTGTTTTTCCCCTGTCCCTCTGCCGCACACCGGGTTATCTAATTCCTTTTTAATAAGCCGCATAGGATTAAAGAGCAGATGGTTTTCATTTTTAGCCCTAGCAAAAAATCATTGAAGGGAGAACGAAAATAAAGAATTCAAAAAATACTAAAAATAAAAAATAAAAATATTAATATTTGAATCTCTCTCCAGTCCAAAGTTTGCTACAATGTATCAGTGCAGGGATAATAATAATAATAATAATAATAATAATAATAATAATAATTATTCATTTATATAGCGCTATTAATTCCACAGCGCTTTACATACATTGGCAGCACTGTCCCCATTGGGGCTCACAATCTATATCAGAATCCTTGTCTGTATGTTTTTGGAGTGTGGGAGGAACCCGGAGATCCCGAAGGAAACCCATGCAAACACGGGGAGAACATAAAAACTCCTTGCAGATGTTGTCCTTAGTGGGACTAGAACCCAGGACCCCAGCGCTGCAAGACTACAATGCTAACCACTGAGCCACCGTGCTACCCATAGGGATCATACTATATTGTGCCTGTTTGTACTCTACAAACCTCAAAACACATAGAAAATGTATAGGAGGATGTTATGGGCAGGAGTGTACATAGAAATTATGGGGCACCATAGCAGTATTTACCGCCCCCCTACCCCCCAACCCAAAAAAAAAAATAATTAAAAAATAATATTCGGCTGGGTCACATAATAGCATAGGTCACAACAAGTAATTTTCCTCCTATTGAAGCTTTCTGCTTTTATTGCAGCCATAGTACGATTCCAACAAAAGTGCCCTACAAACACTGTATGATACCCCACAGTAAATTTCTCCACCCACACACACAGTATGATGACCCTACTGTACCCCCCTCAAATACCCCAGTAAAGTATGTTGACCCCAACACAGTATGATCCCCCAAGTGTGACCCCCCCACACAGCCCTCCATGCAGTATAATAAGATTCCATACAGTGTAATGGCCTCCACACCACTCCACACTGTCTAAGGGCTCCCACTAGCCCTCCACAGAGTATAATGGCCCCCACACAGCCCTCCGCACAGTATGATAGATCCCATACAAACTTTCACACTGTATAATTGTCCCTGAAATAGAGCTCCATAAAAGTATAAAGGCTCCCTTCATAGGTCTCCAAATAGTATGATGGCCTTCACTTAGCCCTTCAAATATTAAAATGTAATTCTCCATATAGCATAATTCACTACCAATAGTCCTCCATATAGTATAATGCACCCCCCATAGTCCTCCATATAGTATAATGCACCCCCCATAGTCCTCCATATAGTATAATGCACCCCCCATAGTCCTCCATATAGTATAATGCACTCCCCATAGTCCTCCACATAATATAGTACACCCCCATAGTCCTCCATATCATATAATGCACCCCCATAGTCCTACATATAATATAATGCACTCCCCATAGTCCTCCATATAGTATAATGCACCCACATAGTCCTCCATATCATATATTATAATATATCATATATTATAATGCACTCCCCATAGTCCTCCATATAGTATAATGCACAGTCCATAATCCTCCATATTGTATAATGCACTCCCCATAGTTCTCCATATAATATAATGCACTCCCCATAGTTCTCTGTGTAATATAATGCACCCACATAGTCCTCAATATAATATATTGCGCTCACCATAGTCCTCAATATAATATATTGCGCTCACCATAGTCCTCCATATAATATAATAATATAATGCACTCCCCATAGTCCTCCATATCATATAATGGACCTCCATAGTCCTACATACCGTATAATGTACCCCCATAGTAATCCATATAGTAAAATACACAGTCCATAGTCCTCCACATAGTATAATATAGTATAAGGCACCCTCTATAGTTCTGCATATAGTTTAATGCAGCCCCATAATCCTCCATATAATATAATGTACTCCCTATAGTTCATGCGCACTGACCCTAAGCCCTGCGTTCTGAGGTGCTGCAATGGACACAGGTACGCGTGCCACCGCTGATGATGACGCTGGGCAATGGACATTGAATATCATGTTAGCACGCCCCTGTGGGTGTGCTAGCATGCTAAGAGGGTGGAAGGAGCACAGGAACTAACGCCCTTGGGAATAGTCCCTGGCCTCATTAGCATATGATAAAGGATCTTTACAAATACTTTTTCTAAAGATCCTTTATCTATGCTACTAGATACAGGGACGGTTAGGCAGGGATTAGCAATATACACCCAGAACTGCTTGTGGTTCTGGCTGCATATTGCACCTGACAGGTTCCCTTTACCAAGCCCAAAACTTTACTTAGTGTTTATATATCACATAAAATCCCCGTAAAAATACATTTAAAGTTTGTGGGTGTAACTTGAAAAAAATGTGGAAAAGTTCACGGAGTTTGAATACTTTTTCAAGGCACTATCTATCTATCTGGTATGTATATGTGGTGTGGGTTGTATATGACGGTTTATATGTGCTGTTTGTATTGTATATGTGTGTACTGTATATACTGTGTGTACTGTATATGTGTGTACTGTATATATGTGTGCACTGTATATATATGTGTACTGTATGTTTCTACTGTGTGTACTGTATATATGTTTGTACTGTATGTGTGTACTGTATATATGTTTGTACTGTGTGTGTACTGTATATATGTTTGTACTGTGTGTACTGTATATATGTTTGTACTGTGTGTGTACTGTATATATGTTTGTACTGTGTGTACTGTATATATGTTTGTACTGTATGTGTGTACTGTATATATGTTTGTACTGTGTGTGTACTGTATGTTTGTACTGTGTGTACTGTATATATGTTTGTACTGTGTGTGTACTGTATGTTTGTACTGTGTGTACTGTATATATGTTTGTACTGTGTGTGTACTGTATATATGTTTGTACTGTATGTGTGTACTGTATATATGTTTGTACTGTATGTGTGTACTGTATATATGTTTGTACTGTGTGTGTACTGTATGTTTGTACTGTATGTGTGTACTGTATATATGTTTGTACTGTATGTGTGTACTGTATATGTTTGTACTGTGTGTGTACTGTATGTTTGTACTGTATGTGTGTACTGTATATATCTTTGTACTGTGTGTGTACTGTATATATGTTTGTACTGTATGTGTGTACTCAGGGCTGTATTTTGCCTTCGTGCTGCCCTAGGCACTTTAAGTGGTCGCGCCCCTTATTGACAACGTAAAACTGAGTTTTCGCACACGACATCTGTTTAAGGCAGATCTACTCTGTAAAACACTTTAAGGCTATGTGCGCACGTTGCGTACAGTTCACTGCAGAAATTTCTGCAGCGATCTGAAGAGCACATGTGCGCTTCTAATCGCTGCAGAAAATGTCCGTAGTGAGCGCCGATTCCATGCGCTCTGCCTGCAGCTCCTGCCATAGACAGATCAGGAGCTGCCGGCAAAGCGCAGGAAAGAAGTGACATGTCACTTCTTTTTACGCAGCGCTTCGGCAGTAGCCGAAGCGCTGCGCTCTAAAGCGCCACGTGCGCACGGCCCCTGCACAATCTCCATAGACTGTGCAGGGGACGCAGGACGCATGCAGTTACGCTGCGCTACAAAGCGCAGCGTAACTGCATGTATTTGCGCAACGTGCGCACATAGCCTAAAAAGTATCAATGAGAAACGAAGGGCACTAACCCCCCCCCCCCCCAATGGGGATCACCACGGGCACATCAAAACATAGCATGAGTATAAAATATTTCCACCACACCGTCCCCACTTATATACTGTGACTGTCACACTGCCCCTAATAAACTACACACTGCCCTCCCTTATAAATTATACCCACCACACCTTCCTCAATTATGAAATATGATCTGCACATGGACCTCACATCATGCTGCCCCCTCCTCACAATGTCCCATGCATGCTGCCCCCTCCTCACAATGTCCCATGCATGCTGCCCCCTCCTCACAATGTCCCATGCATGCTGCCCCCTCCTCACAGTGTCCCATGCATGCTGCCCCCTCCTCACAGTGTCCCATGCATGCTGCCCCCTCCTCACAGTGTCCCATGCATGCTGCCCCCTCCTCACACTGTCCCATGCATGCTGCCCCCTCCTCACACTGTCCCATGCGTGCTGCCCCCTCCTCACAATGTCCATGCGTGCTGCCCCCTCCTCACAGTGTCCCATGCATGCTGCCCCCTCCTCACAATGTCCCATGCATGCTGCCCCCTCCTCACAATGTCCCATGCATGCTGCCCCCTCCTCACAGTGTCCCATGCATGCTGCCCCCTCCTCACACTGTCCCATGCATGCTGCCCCCTCCTCACACTGTCCCATGCATGCTGCCCCCTCCTCACAATGTCCATGCGTGCTGCCCCCTCCTCACAGTGTCCCATGCATGCTGCCCCCTCCTCACAATGTCCCATGCATGCTGCCCCCTCCTCACAGTGTCCCATGCATGCTGCCCCCTCCTCACAGTGTCCCATGCATGCTGCCCCCTCCTCACAGTGTCCCATGCATGCTGCCCCCTCCTCACAGTGTCCCATGCATGCTGCCCCCTCCTCACAGTGTCCCATGCATGCGCCCCCTCCTCACAATGTCCCATGCATGCTGCCCCCTCCTCACAATGTCCCATGCATGCTGCCCCCTCCTCACAGTGTCCCATGCATGCTGCCCCCTCCTCACAGTGTCCCATGCATGCTGCCCCCTCCTCAGTGTCCCATGCATGCTGCCCCCTCCTCAGTGTCCCATGCATGCTGCCCCCTCCTCACAGTGTCCCGTGCATGCTGCCCCCTCCTCACAGTGTCCCGTGCATGCTGCCCCCTCCTCACAGTGTCCCATGCATGCTGCCCCCTCCTCAGTGTCCCGTGCATGCTGCCCCCTCCTCAGTGTCCCATGCATGCTGCCCCCTCCTCACAGTGTCCCATGCATGCTGCCCCCTCCTCACAATGTCCCATGCATGCTGCCCCCTCCTCACAGTGTCCCGTGCATGCTGCCCCCTCCTCACAGTGTCCCGTGCATGCTGCCCCCTCCTCACAGTGTCCCGTGCATGCTGCCCCCTCCTCACAGTGTCCCATGCATGCTGCCCCCTCCTCACAGTGTCCCATGCATGCTGCCCCCTCCTCACAGTGTCCCGTGCATGCTGCCCCTCTCCATGAGCTCCTAATGGTGCCTTCCTCTTTTCCATAATGACACCTCCATGCTGCCCACTCATCATACTAAGACCACCACACTAGCGCTTATGCTGAGACCCACACACACACACACACACACACACACACTACCCCACTCTTGATATTGACTCCCCCTACATTGTTCCACTCCATACTGAGCCCACACATGCTGCCCATTCTCCATAATGAGCTCCCAATGCTGCCCCCCTCTTATTCTGAGTCCTTACACTCCCCCCCCAATCGATATTGTCATTGCTCTATCCCTCAACCCTTGTCCTCTGTCTCTAGCATTGGCCCCTCTCTCCCATTCCCCCAGCAGCAGCCTCTCTCCCCCCGCCTCCAGCAGCAGCCTCTCCCCCAGCATCAGCCTCTCTCCCCCCAGCCTCCCCCAGCATCAGCCTCTCTCCCCCCAGCCTCCCTCAGCATCAGCCTCCCTGCTCCCAGCTTACCCCAGCATCAGCCTCTCTCCTCCCAGCCTCCCCCAGCATGAGCCTCCTCCAGCATCAGCCTCTCCTCCCAGCCTCCCCCAGCATGAGCCTCCTCCAGCATCAGCCTCTCTCCTCCCAGCCTCCCCCAGCATGAGCCTCCTCCAGCATCAGCCTCTCTCCTCCCAGCCTCCCCCAGCATGAGCCTCCTCCAGCATCAGCCTCTCTCCTCCCAGCCTCCCCCAGGATCAGCCTCCCTCCTCCCAGCCTCCCCCAGCATCAGCCTCCCTCCTCCCAGCCCCCCTCCTCTAAGCCTCCCCCAGCATCAGCCTCCCAGCCTCCCTGAGCATCAGCCTCCCTCCTCCAAGCCTCCCCCTCCCAGCCTCTCTCCCCCAGCCTCCCACAGCATCAGCCTCCCTCCTCCCAGCCTCCCCCAGCATCAGCCTCCCTCCTCCCAGCCTCCCCCAGCATCAGCCTCCCTCCTCCCAGCCTCCCCCAGCATCAGCCTCCCTTCTCCCAGCCTCCCCCAGCATCAGCCTCCCTTTTCCCAGCCTCACCCAGCATCAGCCTCCCTCAGCATCAGCCTCCCCCAGCATCAGCCTCCCAGCCTCCCCCAGCATCAGCCTCCCGCCTCCCAGCCTCCCCCAGCATCAGCCTCCCGCCTCCCCCAGCATCAGCCTCTCTCCTCCCAGCCTCCCCCAGCATCAGCCTCCCGCCTCCCCCAGCATCAGCCTCTCTCCTCCCAGCCTCCCCCAGCATCAGCCTCTCGCCTCCCCCAGAATCAGCCTCTCTCCTCCCAGCCTCCCCCAGCATCAGCCTCTCTCCTCCCAGCCTCCCACAGCATCAGCCTCCCTCCTCCCAGCCTCCCCCAGCATCAGCCTCCCTCCTCTCCCAGCATCAGCCTCTCTCCTCCCAGCCTCCCACAGCATCAGCCTCTCTCCTCCCAGCCTCCCACAGCATCAGCCTCTCTCCTCCCAGCCTCCCACAGCATCAGCCTCCCTCCTCCCAGCCTCCCACAGCATCAGCCTCCCTCCTCCCAGCCTCCCCCAGCATCAGCCTCCCTCCTCCCAGCCTCCCCCAGCATCAGCCTCCCTCCTCCCAGCTTCCCCTAGCATCAGCCTCTCTCCTCCCAGCCTCCCCCAGCATCAGCCTCCCTCCTCCCTCAGCATCAGCCTCCCTCCTCCAAGCCTCCCTCAGCATCAGCTTCCCTCCTCCAAGCCTCACCCTCCCAGCCTCCCCCAGCATCAGCCTCTCTCCTCCCAGCCTCCCCCAGCATCAGCCTCCCCCAGCCTCAGCCTCCCTCCTCCCCCAGCCTCAGCCTCCCTCCTCCCCCAGCCTCAGCCTCCCTCCTCCCTCAGCCTCCCTCCTCCAAGTCTCCCTCAGCATCAGCTTCCCTCCTCCAAGCCTCACCCTCCCCCTCCCAGCCTCCCCCAGCATCAGCCTCCCTCAGCATCAGCCTCCCTCAGCATCAGCCTCCCCCTCCCAGCCTCCCCCAGAATCAGCCTCTCTTCTCCCAGCCTCCCCCCCAGCTTCAGCCTCTCTCTCCCCCCAGCCTCAGCCTCTCTCTCCCCCCAGCCTTAGCCTCTCTCTCCCCCCAGCCTTAGCCTCTCTCTCCCCCCAGCCTCCCCCCCAGCCTCAGCCTCTCTCTCTTCCCAGACTCCCCCCAGCCTCAGCCTCTCTCTTCCCAGCCTCTCTCTCTTCCCAGCCTCCCCCCAGCCTCACTCTCTTCCCAGCCTCCCCCCAGCCTCTCTTCCCAGACTCCCCCCAGTCTCAGTCTCTCTCTCTTCCCAGCCTCAGCCTCTCTCTCTTCCCAGCCTCCCCTCAGCCTCTCTTCCCAGCCTCTCTTTTCCCAGCCTCAGCCTCTCTCTCTCTTCCCAGCCTCCCCCCAGCCTCTCTCTCTTCCCAGCCTCCCTCTCTTCCCAGCCTCCCCCCAGCCTCTCTCTCTTCCCAGCCTCCCCCAGCCTCAGCCTCTCTCCCCCCAGCCTCCCCTTGCATGATTACAGTGGACAAAAAGAGGCATCGCAATTTGCAACGATCATCAACTAACCTGTAAGGAGCCCATACATTCTAGGCTCTGCCTCTGCCTTACCTGCTCCGGTGCCCGCCGCCCTGCTATGGCTGGCTCCTCTTCTGGCTTGCTCCAGCTGCAGACGCGTCCTCCTCCGCGGCGTGTGTCATCTGCAGGATTGGACGCTGCAGCATGGGGCAGTGAAAAAAAGATAACCAGCACGATCTGAAATTGGCATGCATCATATAAAAAGTGAAAATTCACAAATTTATTCCAACTGTACTATAATAAAAAAAATGAGATTTTTAGCAAATAATTGATCAATTTTTTGAGCCACCCCTGCCAACGTCACGGCAAATCTCAATAGGGGGGTCCTACTCTATATTCTGTATATCATGTGCCATGCGGCCTCCTAGATAAAGTTAAAAGCAGAACCATAATAGAGCACACATACCTGTAACCTGTATATATAGCCGCTTCCATGTTGCAAAAAAGGCACTTGTGGATAGAGGCCAGCCCAGGTCCCAGCATGTGGAGCAAGCTCTGCACCATACCAGGACTATATCAGAACTGATCCTCCCAGTGTCAAACAGCAACCATTGATAAAGGCGGACCAGATCCAAGAATGGTGCTTAATTAGCATTGCCTGTGGAAAGGGATGAGGTAACTGAGTCTGAACAGCTACCAACAGGAGGAATATATTGCAAACCAAAATCAGGCGTGCATGGTATGGTGTTGGTCAGACACCAAATTTGGGAGGATCAGTTCTGATATAGTCCTGGTATGTGTAGAGCTTGCTCCACATGCTGGGACCTGGGCTGGTCTCTATCCACAAGTGCCTTTTTTGCAACATGGAAGCGGCTATATATACAGGTTACAGGTATGTGTGCTGTATTATGGTTCTGCTTTTAACTTTATCTAGGAGGCCGCATGGCACATGAAATACAGAATATAGAGTAGGACCCCCCTATTGAGATTTGCCGTGACGTTGGCAGGGGTGGCTCAAAAAATTGATCAATTATTTGCTAAAAATCTCATTTTTTTATTGTAGTACAGTTGGAATAAATCTGTGAATTTTCACTTTTTATATGATGCATGCCAATTTCAGATCGTGCTGGCTCCCCTCTCTCAGCATGGGGCAGTGAGCTGACTGTCGCGCCCGCGCGCCTCTGACCCCGGAA
Source organism: Anomaloglossus baeobatrachus (assembly GCF_048569485.1). Classification (NCBI taxonomy): domain Eukaryota; kingdom Metazoa; phylum Chordata; class Amphibia; order Anura; family Aromobatidae; genus Anomaloglossus; species Anomaloglossus baeobatrachus. The sequence goes on from NC_134360.1 coordinate 43,452,886, forward strand.
GTGCAGGCCATGGAACTTCCGGGGTTAGTTAACCCACTATGCCTGGCGCCCGCCATGTATTTAAATAGACAGCAGAAGTGCGCCTGTCCTCCCTCCCAACCCCCCACCCCCCCCCCCCGGAACACAGCCGAGTGTAACGGAGGGAGGGACGGGGGGCGGGGATGTAAAAAAAAAAAAAAAATTTATATATTTTTTTTTTTGCTGCCAGAAAGTGCCGCCCCCCGCAACGTGCAGCCCTAGGCACGGGACCACGGGTGCCTAGTGGCAAATACGGCCCTGTGTGTACTGTATATATGTTTGTACTGTATATGTGTGTACACAATACTGTGCAAACATTTAATGCAGGTGTAGAATAAAATGCTGCGAAGTAGGAATGGGTTAATAGATGGAAGTGTTAATAATTTGTTAGCAATTAATATGTAAAATAAAAGAAAAGAGAAATGTAAATCCCATCAATACTTGGTGACCTCTTTTTGCCTTGATCCTTTCTTCTAGGTACAGTCAGGGATTTACTTGTACAAGTAAGGACTTTGTAGGATTACAGTCGGATGTACGAGTAACCAGCTATAAACAGGTAAGAATGATCAATTTCATATGTAGAATGAAACACAAGAATTCATCGATACAGAAAACTGGCTTACAGCTGGGTGAGGAAAAGACAACCTCTACTACAAAAGGTGAGGATGTCTAAGACAGCTTCATGTCACAGGTCATACACCATGGCAGGACTGAGTACAGCAACAAAACACCAGGAAGTTATACTGCACCAGCAAGGTGGTCCCCAGAAAGATTTCATAGCAGACTGGGGTTTTAAGACATGCTGTTTAAGGTATTTTGAAGAAGCACCAAGGAATGGGAAATATGGGCATCAGCCTTATATCCCTTCAAAATCAGCAGATGTCCAGCAGTGCCATCAGCTCAGTACTGGCAGCAACTAGTGGGACCAATTACACCCATCTACTGGAAGGAAGTGTTCTTCATGGAAGAATTGAGGCCAAGAACCAACCCTTTAACATGGCAAAAAGGTGTCATGGGTGACAGTCGGGTGGTTTCTGGCTATAGAAGGTCACAGCGTTTGGCTGTGCAAAATGGTCCCTGTCTTTCTGTTGTTCCTGCGGTCAGTATTCATTGGTATAGGTACATTTCCTGCTGGATTAATCTCTCCTCCTTTTGGACCCAGCATGAGCTCGCCTTCCTCTCCGTTGCTGATCATCAGCATTATCTTGGAGCTTATTTACTCCCACCCTTCCTTGGACTGGTGCTGATGATATTTTCAGTTTATTCAAACTCTGGTTGCAAGCAGGTGGCTTGTGCTCCTCTGTGGTCATGTTGCTGAAAACGTTGCTAAACATCTGCCTGAGTCATCTGTGGATAAGTAGTTCATGCTCCCCCCCCACTCCCCCCGTGTGTCCTCCTTGTCTCTTCTATAGTGGTTAGTGGGGTTGACGAAGAGCTCATCCCATCCGTTCCCTAATTAGGGTCCAGCACTAGGGATACCTAGGGTCAGGTATCCGGCTCGGCACATAGGTGTGGAACCTATCTAGGGAGGTGAGGGACCCCAGGGACCAGCAGTGCGCTTGGTCAAGGGTCATTATCTTCCCTTTCCTTAGACACAGGGTTTCTCTTCCCTTTCACTTGATACTTCCCCATACCCATCATGACAAGTCACGGTCCGGCAAGTTTCACCTACATTTCATCACGTAGAGTTGGGGATTTGGTCAGAAATAATGGTGGTCTCAATGCTGACAAATTTAGGAACTTATCCATCATGTAATATCACGAAGGTGTTTGCCTCCAAGTTTATTCCGCAGCCAAACAAGAACCCTAAGCATCCAGCCAATGGCATTAAGAAGGAGGAGTCCTGGAGGTGATGATCCGGCCCCCGCAGAGCCCCGATCTCACATCATCCCATTTCTTTGGGATCAAGAGACAGAAGGATCCGCACAAGCCTCATACACAGAAGATCAGGGATCAGTTCTTCCTGATGTTTGGAACCAAGTTCCTTAATAACCGAAAATTGATGGAGGCGACAGGCGGTCACTGCATACTGATGGGATTTACATTTCTCTTTGCTTTCTCTTTGCATTTTTTTAAATTATTAAAAACATTTACACCTCTTCTTGCTCTTCAGAATTTTTTTTAACACCTGCCTAAATCTTTTGCACAGTCTTGTGTAATTGTGTATGTATATATAAATATATATGTGTGTTATGTGTAGGTGATAGTAATTTCCTGCAGGTCACAGAGACAATTTGATATAAAATGAGGATTTGTCTCTTCCAACTTTCTTCAATCTTTGCTGCATCACAATCTACTGTACAAAAAAATTGCGATCAATGTCGCCTCCCCGCAGCCGCCTGGAGACAATAACGGGAGCGGACAGTCATTATCAGATCCGTCTGTTACCTTTGGTCAAAGTCAGGGATAAATTCAGCAGGTCAATTAACGCGGCTGGAGATCAAATTACTGTGGTGGGAGCCATCTCCGAGACCGCACTGGGGGGGGGGGATATAGCTCCTCGCCTGTCGCATCAGACCCACGCGTCCCGAGCCCACTGACCCGCTGGGAATATGTTCACAGAAAAAGGTTTTTTTTGGCTTTAAAGTCTTATAAAAATCAGACAGTTTCTGTGATTCCGAAAATGATGATGTAGTGGTGCCAAATTAACCCAACTTTCCCGGGCTTCTGAAGGGTGATCACAAGAAGGACTGGATAAAACCCCTGTGGACGAGTGTCCATATTACGTGTAACTCAGCTTTTCCAGACTCCCGAATGGCAAATCTGCTTGGATACAGAGGCAGCAGATACCGGATTGAATACATTGGCACATTTGTGATTGAGGAATATGGGAAATCTGAGTGAAGCCCTAGTAGGCGCAGTAATGGCCGTGACATTTCTTGTTCCCCAGCTGTCCCAGACTCCTGAATGGTAAATCTCCTAATGCACCAGCATCAGTGAATATATCTGCTATTGAGGATGTAGGAAAGCTGGGTGAAACCCATGGACAAGTGCAAAATGTGTCCCTATTGCTCAACACCTAATTTTCCCTGACTCTTGAGTAACATATACAGTTGAAACCAGAAGTTTCCCTCCGCTCTCTATACAGACACATCTGCAGGTTTTACCCTCTGCTCTCTATAAAGACACATCTGCAGGTTTTTCCCACTATCTGACATAAAATCATAATATAACCTTTCCCGTTTTAGATCAATTACGAAACAAAAATTATTTATATTTGTAATATGTAATATGTCCCCAGTATACAGTGCAGTACACAGGGTAATATGTCCCCAGTATACAGTGCAGTACACAGGGTAATATGTCCCCAGTATACAGTGCAGTACACAGGGTAATATGTCCCCAGTATACAGTGCAGTACACAGGGTAATATGTCCCCAGTATACAGTGCAGTACACAGGGTAATATGTCCCCAGTATACAGTGCAGTACACAGGGTAATATGTCCCCAGTATACAGTGCAGTACACAGGGTAATATGTCCCCAGTATACAGTGCAGTACACAGGGTAATATGTCCCCAGTATACAGTGCAGTACACAGGGTAATATGTCCCCAGTATACAGTGCAGTACACAGGGTAATATGTCCCCAGTATACAGTGCAGTACACAGGGTAATATGTCCCCAGTATACAGTGCAGTACACAGGGTAATATGTCCCCAGTATACAGTGCAGTACACAGGGTAATATGTCCCCAGTATACAGTGCAGTACACAGGGTAATATGTCCCCAGTATACAGTGCAGTACACAGGGTAATATGTCCCCAGTATACAGTGCAGTACACAGGGTAATATGTCCCCAGTATACAGTGCAGTACACAGGGTAATATGTCCCCAGTATACAGTGCAGTACACAGGGTAATATGTCCCCAGTATACAGTGCAGTACACAGGGTAATATGTCCCCAGTATACAGTGCAGTACACAGGGTAATATGTCCCCAGTATACAGTGCAGTACACAGGGTAATATGTCCCCAGTATACAGTGCAGTACACAGGGTAATATGTCCCCAGTATACAGTGCAGTACACAGGGTAATATGTCCCCAGTATACAGTGCAGTACACAGGGTAATATGTCCCCAGTATACAGTGCAGTACACAGGGTAATATGTCCCCAGTATACAGTGCAGTACACAGGGTAATATGTCCCCAGTATACAGTGCAGTACACAGGGTAATATGTCCCCAGTATACAGTGCAGTACACAGGGTAATATGTCCCCAGTATACAGTGCAGTACACAGGGTAATATGTCCCCAGTATACAGTGCAGTACACAGGGTAATATGTCCCCAGTATACAGTGCAGTACACAGGGTAATATGTCCCCAGTATACAGTGCAGTACACAGGGTAATATGTCCCCAGTATACAGTGCAGTACACAGGGTAATATGTCCCCAGTATACAGTGCAGTACACAGGGTAATATGTCCCCAGTATACAGTGCAGTACACAGGGTAATATGTCCCCAGTATACAGTGCAGTACACAGGGTAATATGTCCCCAGTATACAGTGCTGTACACAGGGTAATATGTCCCCAGTATACAGTGCAGTACACAGGGTAATATGTCCCCAGTATACAGTGCAGTACACAGGGTAATATGTCCCCAGTATACAGTGCAGTACACAGGGTAATATGTCCCCAGTATACAGTGCAGTACACAGGGTAATATGTCCCCAGTATACAGTGCAGTACACAGGGTAATATGTCCCCAGTATACAGTGCAGTACACAGGGTAATATGTCCCCAGTATACAGTGCAGTACACAGGGTAATATGTCCCCAGTATACAGTGCAGTACACAGGGTAATATGTCCCCAGTATACAGTGCAGTACACAGGGTAATATGTCCCCAGTATACAGTGCAGTACACAGGGTAATATGTCAGTGTAGCAGACCTCAGTCCCTCATAATTAAAATAGCAATAAACCCCCAGGCCCATATAATATACACAGCTCAGACCCCCCCAACCCAGCCCCTTAAAATAATAAACATGGCTCAGAACCCCCCAGCCCCTAATAACATACACAGGTGCAGACCCTGTATTAGTTCTCCATCCAGCCCACTATAGTGCACAGTACAGCAGACCTGAACCCCTGCCACCAGCTGTCACCACACATCCATCTTTCCAGCCTCTGACTGGCCTGGAGCTCCGTACCTAGAAGGAGAGAAGCCATGAATCACCGCACAGGAGGATGAGGGGTGGAGCCTGCATGGAGCTCCGCAGGTCCTGGTCTGGAGAGCAGAGAAGATGCCCGGATCCTCTTCACGCAGATGATCTGCCAGGACCTGACAACGCACAGCGTACTGCGTAGCCATGTCTGAAGCGGCAGACAGGAAGATTTAAAGGTACAGTGCTGCCCGTGGGCCCGGTGAAGCCTGAAGAAGAGGGGGGCCCATCCCGGAGCTTCATAAAGCAAAGTAATTACTCTGGGCCCTGCACCCCCTCCTCACCGGGCCGGTACAGCAGTTGTGGTTGTAATGCCCTGATGGTGGCCCTGCTATTGCTTGACACCCAGCTTTCCCAGGCTTCAGAATAGCAGTTATATTGATTATGAATTAATACAAAAGTAGCGAATGCATCATTGAATATATCAGCAATTGAGAAGCATGGGTAAAAGTGGGAACCCCCTTGAAGGAGTTCAAAAATTGATCCTATTGCTTATCACCCAGCTTTCTCAGGCTCCTGAATGGTAAACCTGCTTAGGTAAATATTAAAAACAAGAGCAATGGACAAAGAAAGTACTGTATTGTTGGTGGAGCATAAGAAAGCTAGGTGGTGCCCTATAGGATGTTTCATAGAGATCATACTGCTGTTGTAATCCAGCTTTTCCAGACTCCTGAATGGCAAAGTTTGTTTCGGTAGGTATTGGCACAATAGCAATAGAAGAGATGGTCATAAACACCACTGATAGAAGTCCCAGTTTTTCTCTTTCTATTGTATGGAGCACAAAATGAATTTATCTACAAATTTGTTTATCTGTCTTTTTTGGTTTTCTTTTTGTCCGGTGACGTCCGGCTCATAATAGAAATCGGCAGGAGTCTGCGACAGAGCAGTATGTGAGCGGGATGGAAGAAGAGCGCAGGAGCAAAAATATCCAAACCCTGGGATAAATACAGCCGATTACGCCCGCCGCCGATCCACCTGCCGCCAGCGCCACCTTAATTGTGAATAAATAATTATTTTTCCGGATTAGGCATTAGTCGGTGTGACCGGCGCGGCGTGCGAATCGGTCATTGTCTCCCTTTCTGGAAGTCAGGATGTTATTTAAATATCATTTTTGTTAATACGTCTGGTGCCGGCGCGCGGAATCCATTAATTCTTAGTTAATGATGGAAAACGCGCTGCATAATTAGATAACTAATCACACATCAGCAGCATGTCGATTATATGAACTTCTCCTCACTTCTTATCTCGCACAATGAAAATAATTGGCCTGAAAAAAAAGGGCAGGTTTGTCGCAGGGAACAGTTTGTTGGTTTTTTTCTTTTTAGTTGCTTTGCTTTTTTTTCCCATTTTTATATCTATGGTAAAAAAAAAAAAAAGAAAAAAAACCCATTTACATAAAAATGAATAAATACGTATTTGAAGTTTTATTCTCTGGTCACCTCCAAAGCTGACCCCATGATGTTCCTTCTTGTTATTCTCTGGTTACCTCCAAAGCTGCCCCCTGGTGTTCCTTCATGTTATTCTCTTGTCTCCTCCATAGCTGCCCCCTGGTGTTCCTTCATGTTATTCACTGGTTACCTCCAAAGCTGCCCCCTGGTGTTCCTTCTTGTTATGCTCTGGTCTCCTCCATAGCTGCTCCCTGGTGTTCCTTCACGTTATTCTCTGGTCACCTCCATAGCTGCCCCCTGGTGTTCCTTCATGTTATTCTCTGGTTACCTCCAAAGCTGCCCCCTGGTGTTCCTTCATGTTATTCTTGGGTCACCTCCAAAGCTTCCCCCTGGTGGTCCTTCACATTATTCTCTTGTCACCTCTATAGCTGCCCCCTGGTGTTCCTTTACATTAGTCTCTGGTCACCTCCATAAGAAGCCCCCTGGTGGTCCTTCCTGTTATTCTCTGGTCACCTCCAGATCTGGCCCCTGGTGTTCCTCCATGTTATTCTCTGGTCACCTCCATAGCTGCTCCCTGATGTTCCTTCAGGTTATTCTCTGGTCACCTCCATAAGAAGCCCCCTGGTGGTCCTTCCTGTTATTCTCTGGTCACCTCCATAGCTGCCCCCTGGTGTTCCTTCATGTTATTCTCTGGTCACCTCCATAGCTGCTCCCTGATGTTCCTTCATGTTATTCTCTGGTCACCTCCATAGCTGCCCCCTGGTGTTCCTTCATGTTATTCTCTGGTCTCCTCCATAGCTGCCCCCTGATGTTCCTTCATGTTATTCTCTGGTCACCTCCATAGCTGCCCCCTGGTGTTCCTTCATGTTATTCTCTGGTCACCTCCATAGCTGCCCCCTGATGTTCCTTCATGTTATTCTCTGGTCACCTCCATAGCTGCCCCCTGGTGTTCCTTCATGTTATTCTCTGGTCACCTCCATAGCTGCCCCCTGATGTTCCTTCATGTTATTCTCTGGTCTCCTCCATAGCTGCCCCCTGATGTTCCTTCATGTTATTCTCTGGTCACCTCCATAGCTGCCCCCTGGTGTTCCTTCATGTTATTCTCTGGTCACCTCCATAGCTGCTCCCTGATGTTCCTTCATGTTATTCTCTGGTCACCTCCATAGCTGCCCCCTGGTGTTCCTTCATGTTATTCTCTGGTCTCCTCCATAGCTGCTCCCTGGTGTTCCTTCATGTTATTCTCTGGGCTCCTCCATAGCTGCCCCCTGGTGTTCCTTCATGTTATTCTCTGGTCTCCTCCATAGCTGCCCCCTGATGTTCCTTCATGTTATTCTCTGGTCTCCTCCATAGCTGCCCCCTGATGTTCCTTCATGTTATTCTCTGGTCACCTCCATAGCTGCCCCCTGGTGTTCCTTCATGTTATTCTCTGGTCACCTCCATAGCTGCTCCCTGATGTTCCTTCATGTTATTCTCTGGTCACCTCCATAGCTGCCCCCTGGTGTTCCTTCATGTTATTCTCTGGTCTCTTCCATAGCTGCTCCCTGGTGTTCCTTCATGTTATTCTCTGGTCTCCTCCATAGCTGCCCCCTGGTGTTCCTTCATGTTATTCTCTGGTCTCCTCCATAGCTGCCCCCTGGTGTTCCTTCTTGTTATTCTCTGGTCTCCTCCATAGCTGCCCCCTGGTGTTCCTTCTTGTTATTCTCTGGTCTCCTCCATAGCTGCCCCCTGGTGTTCCTTCTTGTTATTCTCTGGTCTCCTCCATAGCTGCCCCCTGGTGTTCCTTCATGTTATTCACTGGTCTCCTCCATAGCTGCTCCCTGGTGTTCCTTCTTGTTATGCTCTGGTCTCCTCCATAGCTGCTCCCTGGTGTTCCTTCATGTTATTCTCTGGTCACCTCCATAGCTGCCCCCTGGTGTTCCTTCAGGTTATTCTCTGGTCTCCTCCATAGCTGCCCCCTGGTGTTCCTTCTTGTTATTCTCTGGTCTCCTCCATAGCTGCCCCCTGGTGTTCCTTCATGTTATTCTCTGGTCTCCTCCATAGCTGCCCCCTGGTGTTCCTTCTTGTTATTCTCTGGTCTCCTCCACAGCTGCCCCCTGGTGTTCCTTCATGTTATTCTCTGGTCACCTCCACAGCTGCTCCCTGGTGTTCCTTCTTGTTATTCTCTAGTCTCCTCCATAGCTGCCCCCTGGTGTTCCTTCTTGTTATTCTCTGGTCTCCTCCACAGCTGCCCCCTGGTGTTCCTTCATGTTATTCTCTGGTCACCTCCACAGCTGCTCCCTGGTGTTCCTTCTTGTTATTCTCTGGTCTCCTCCATAGCTGCCCCCTGGTGTTCCTTCATGTTATTCTCTGGTCACCTCCATAGCTGCTCCCTGGTGTTCCTTCATGTTATTCTCTGGTCTCCTCCATAGCTGCTCCCTGGTGTTCCTTCTTGTTATTCTCTGGTCTCCTCCATAGCTGCCCCCTGGTGTTCCTTCATGTTATTCTCTGGTCTCCTCCATAGCTGCCCCCTGGTGTTCCTTCATGTTATTCTCTGGTCACCTCCATAGCTGCTCCCTGGTGTTCCTTCTTGTTAATCTCTGGTCTCCTCCATAGCTGCCCCCTGGTGTTCCTTCATGTGATGCTCTGGTCTCCTCCATAGCTGCCCCCTGGTGTTCCTTCATGTTATTCTCTGGTCTCCTCCATAGCTGCCCCCTGGTGTTCCTTCATGTTATTCTCTAGTCTCCTCCATAGCTGCCCCCTGGTGTTCCTTCCTGTTATTCTCTGGTCACCTCCATAGCTGCCCCCTGGTGTTCCTTCATGTTATGCTCTGGTCTCCTCCATAGCTGCCCCCTGGTGTTCCTTCATGTTATTCTCTGGTCTCCTCCATAGCTGCCCCCTGGTGTTCCTTCATGTTATTCTCTGGTCTCCTCCATAGCTGCCCCCTGGTGTTCCTTCCTGTTATTCTCTGGTCACCTCCATAGCTGCTCCCTGGTGTTCCTTCATGTTATTCTCTGGTCTCCTCCATAGCTGCCCCCTGGTGTTCCTTCCTGTTATTCTCTGGTCTCCTCCATAGCTGCCCCCTGGTGTTCCTTCCTGTTATTCTCTGGTCACCTCCATAGCTGCTCCCTGGTGTTCCTTCATGTTATTCTCTGGTCTCCTCCATAGCTGCCCCCTGGTGTTCCTTCCTGTTATTCTCTGGTCACCTCCATAGCTGCTCCCTGGTGTTCCTTCATGTTATTCTCTGGTCACCTCCATAGCTGCCCCCTGGTGTTCCTTCATGTTATTCTCTGGTCACCTCCATAGCTGCCCCCTGGTGTTCCTTCATGTTATTCTCTGGTCACCTCCATAGCTGCCCCCTGGTGTTCCTTCTTGTTATTCTCTGGTCACCTCTATAGCTGCCCCCTGGTGTTCCTTCATGTTATTCTCTGGTCACCTCCATAGCTGCCCCCTGGTGTTCCTTCATGTTATTCTCTGGTCACCTCCATAGCGGCTCCCTGGTGTTCCTTCTTGTTATTCTCTGGTCTCCTCCATAGCTGCTCCCTGGTGTTCCTTCTTGTTATTCTCTGGTCTCCTCCATAGCTGCCCCCTGGTGTTCCTTCATGTTATTCTCTGCTCACCTCCATAGCTGCTCCCTGGTGTTCCTTCATGTTATTCTCTGGTCTCCTCCATAGCTGCCCCCTGGTGTTCCTTCATGTTATTCTCTGGTCTCCTCCATAGCTGCTCCCTGGTGTTCCTTCTTGTTATTCTCTGGTCTCCTCCATAGCTGCCCCCTGGTGTTCCTTCATGTTATTCTCTGGTCTCCTCCATAGCTGCCCCCTGGTGTTCCTTCATGTTATTCTCTGGTCACCTCCATAGCTGCGCCCTGGTGTTCCTTCATGTTATTTTCTGGTCACCTCCATAGCTGCGCCCTGGTGTTCCTTCTTGTTATTCTCTGGTCTCCTCCATAGCTGCCCCCTGGTGTTCCTTCATGTTATTCTCTGGTCACCTCCATAGCTGCCCCTGGTGTTCCTTCATGTTATTCTCTGGTCTCCTCCATAGCTGCTCCCTGGTGTTCCTTCTTGTTATTCTCTGGTCTCCTCCATAGCTGCCCCCTGGTGTTCCTTCATGTTATTCTCTGGTCACCTCCATAGCTGCCCCCTGGTGTTCCTTCATGTTATTCTCTGGTCTCCTCCATAGCTGCCCCCTGGTGTTCCTTCATGTTATTCTCTGGTCACCTCCATAGCTGCCCCCTGGTGTTCCTTCTTGTTATTCTCTGGTCACCTCCATAGCTGCCCCCTGGTGTTCCTTCATGTTATTCTCTGGTCACCTCCATAGCTGCCCCCTGGTGTTCCTTCATGTTATTCTCTGGTCTCCTCCATAGCTGCCCCCTGGTGTTCCTTCTTGTTATTCTCTGGTCACCTCCATAGCGGCTCCCTGGTGTTCCTTTATGTTATTCTCTGGTCACCTCCATAGCGGCTCCCTGGTGTTCCTTCTTGTTATTCTCTGGTCTCCTCCATAGCTGCTCCCTGGTGTTCCTTCTTGTTATTCTCTGGTCTCCTCCATAGCTGCCCCCTGGTGTTCCTTCATGTTATTCTCTGGTCACCTCCATAGCTGCTCCCTGGTGTTCCTTCATGTTATTCTCTGGTCTCCTCCATAGCTGCCCCCTGGTGTTCCTTCATGTTATTCTCTGGTCTCCTCCATAGCTGCTCCCTGGTGTTCCTTCTTGTTATTCTCTGGTCTCCTCCATAGCTGCCCCCTGGTGTTCCTTCATGTTATTCTCTGGTCACCTCCATAGCTGCCCCCTGGTGTTCCTTCATGTTATTCTCTGGTCTCCTCCATAGCTGCCCCCTGGTGTTCCTTCATGTTATTCTCTGGTCTCCTCCATAGCTGCCCCCTGGTGTTCCTTCATGTTATTCTCTGGTCACCTCCATAGCTGCTCCCTGGTGTTCCTTCTTGTTATTCTCTGGTCTCCTCCATAGCTGCCCCCTGGTGTTCCTTCATGTTATTCTCTGGTCACCTCCATAGCTGCCCCCTGGTGTTCCTTCTTGTTATTCTCTGGTCTCCTCCATAGCTGCCCCCTGGTGTTCCTTCATGTTATTCTCTGGTCACCTCCATAGCTGCCCCCTGATGTTCCTTCATGTTATTCTCTGGTCTCCTCCATAGCTGCCCCCTGGTGTTCCTTCATGTTATTCTCTGGTCACCTCCATAGCTGCTCCCTGGTGTTCCTTCATGTTATTCTCTGGTCTCCTCCATAGCTGCTCCCTGGTGTTCCTTCTTGTTATTCTCTTGTCTCCTCCATAGCTGCCCCCTGGTGTTCCTTCATGTTATTCTCTGGTCTCCTCCATAGCTGCTCCCTGGTGTTCCTTCTTGTTATTCTCTGGTCTCCTCCATAGCTGCTCCCTGGTGTTCCTTCATGTTATTCTCTGGTCACCTCCATAGCTGCCCCCTGATGTTCCTTCTTGTTATTCTCTGGTCACCTCCATAGCTGCCCCCTGATGTTCCTTCATGTTATTCTCTGGTCACCTCCAAAGCTGCTCCCTGGTGTTCCTCCATGTTAATCTCTGGTCTCCTCCATAGCTGCCCCCTGATGTTCCTTCATGTTATTCTCTGGTCACCTCCAAAGCTGCTTTCGGACAAACTTTGAGCAACTCAATTAAATGGCAGCAATAATCTGGTTTCATCTTCACTGTGAGATATTTTATGCACATATCAGAGACATTTACACCTACCCCACCCCCAAAAAAAACATAATACTCCCCTCCCAAACCCCCATATTACCAGGTGATATCATAGTGTGATGGTTTTGTAACAATTGCGCCGGTGATGACTACGTGAGTCTTGTTTGCGATCCGGTGTTGTGACAGTCGTCTGATGTCCATATTACTAATTCATGTCACTAAGTGACTGTGTGAGCGCGGGACGATCGGAAGGAGGTAATAATATTGTGTGGCGTGTTTACTCTGGGGGGAGACGCCGCGATTCCCCTGGTTTTGTACTTATTATGCAGAATATTCCGACACTGACAATCCTGAGAGTGACATTTATTGAGTCACCTCGCAGGAGAAGAGCGTTTATAATGAAGGGAAATCATCATGTACCGCCACGTTGAGATAAAAAGGGATGGTCCTGTCAGAAAGGTGGAAAGATTACAACTGCAACAGCGTCAAACAGGGGGTCAGGGTCGCCGGAGGGCAACACAGACCGCCACTGACAGGCAATTTATAGAAAAAAGACCAATCTTTTTATATAGAAAACTACATCCTGAATGCATCACGTTTCCTCCATAATGCACAATACATACCGCCTTATAATCTGCGCTTACCCCCGCTACGATGAGAGGAATCACATACGGGGGTGGGCCACATGTCTTTTGGCCTCCTGATCTAAAGTTTGTGGGGCCACTATATGGGGTCACATCTTAAGAAACCGCTGTCAACTATTTAAAAAAGATGGGAGGGTCACATGACTCACTAAGCGGTAAGCGGGGGCGGTCCTTGCTTCTTTTAGTTTCCTGATTGGCAGGTTTTGTGGCCATTATTTAGTACAGCATCACAATTTTGTATCACATCACACATCTCCACTTGCCATCTGCCAACCATTTAGTAAATAATCACATTTTCAATTTATACACTAAGCGGGGGCGGACCTTACTTTTTTTGAGCCTCCCAATTGGCTTATCCTGTGAGTATTGTAACGTATCATACACGATATGAACTCAACGAGTCCACTGCCAACTATTTAGTGACAGGGGTGACAAACCAATGCCTTTTTACGTTTTTGTTTTTTTTTAAGCAGGGGTTCGTCTGATTTTTTGGGGTCCCCCGATTGGCAGAGTATTACATGTCACAAGTCTCCACTAGCTCGCTGCCAACTATTAATGATTGGGAGGGTCATATGACACACATTTCTTTTACAATAATTAATAGTTGGCAGGGAGCAAGTGGAGACTTGTGACATGTGATACAATCTGCCAATCAGGAGGCCCAAAAAGATGTGAGACCCACCCCCGCTTACAGTTTGTAAAAAGGTATTGTTATGTCACCCCTATCATTAAATAGTTGGCAGTGGACTACTTGAGTTCATGTAGTGTATCATACGAAACAATGCTCACAGAACAAGCCAATCAGGAGGCTCAAGACAAAAAAAGTAAGGTCCACCCCTGCTTACAGTTTGTAAATTGAAAATGTGTCATTTGACCCTCCCAAACTAAGCAGGGATTGGTCTAATTTCTTTTGACCCTCCTGATACCCCAAGTTTCCATTATTTCAGTACCAAATATTTAGCAAAGATGAAAGTAGTTGCATGCTGCACAATCTTACAAATTGTAAGCGGGGGTGGGCCTCATTTCTTTTGGCCCTCCTGATACCACAAGTCTCCATTAGCTGCCTACCAAAAATATTTAGCAAAGATGAAAGTAGTTACATGCCGCACAAACTGTAAGCAGTGGTGGGCTTCATTTTCTTAGGGCCTCCTGGTGGAGTCATTGTTTGGTATAACATACTGTAAGGCTCCACTAGACCTCTCCTATTTAGCAAAGATGAGAGGATGAGAGGAGGCATATGGCAAACGACAGTTGTAAAAATTGTAAGCGGGGGTGACCCTCATTATCTTAGGGCCTCATGGTGGAGCCATTGTTTGGTATAACATACTGTAATTGTCCACTAGACCTCTCCTTACTATTTAGCAAAGATAAGGAGGCATATGGCAAACGACAGTAGTGACAATTGTAAGCGGGAATGGGCCTCATTGTCTTAGGGCCTCATGGTCGAGCCACTGTGTTGTATAAAATACTGTAAGTTTTTACTAAACCTCTCATATTTAGCAAAGATGAATGGAGGCATATGACAAACGACAGTCTAGAAAATTGTAAGCGGGGGTGGGCCTCATTATCGTAGGGCTGCCCGGTGGAGCCATTGATTTGTATAACATACAATAAAGGCCCTGTCACACACAGAGATAAATCTGTGGCAGATCTGTGGTTGCAGTTAAATTGTGGACAATCAGTGCCAGGTTTGTGGCTGTGTACATATGGAACAATATGTCCATGATTTCACTGCAACGAAGATCTGCCAAAGATTTATCTCTGTGTGTGACGGGGCCTTTAGTCTCCACTGGACCTTTCCTATTTAGCAAAGATGAGACGAGACATATGGCAAACGACAGTCTTGAAATCTGTAAGCAAGGGTGGGCCTGACTGGCTGCACCAAGAGACCCTAAGACATTGTTTGGTATAACATACCGTAAGGCTCCACTAGACCGCTCCTAACAATTTAGAAAAGATGAGAGGAGGCACATGGCAAACGATAATCTTGAAAACTGTAATCGGGGGTGGGCTTCAATATCTTAGGGCCTCCCGATGGAGCGGTTGTTTTGTATAACATACCATACGTCTCCACTAGACCTCTCCTATCTATTTAGCAAAGATGAGAGGAGGCATATGGCAAACGACAGTTTTGAAAACTGTAAGCAAGGGTGGGCCTCTTTATCTTATGGCCTCCTGGTGGAGCCATTGTTTGGTATAACATACTGTAGACCTCTCCTAACTATTTAGCAAAGATGAGAGGAGGCATATGGCAAACAACAGTTTTGAAAACTTTAAGCGGGGGTGGGCCTTGCATCCTTTACCCTTCTGGATGTTTGTGGGACCATTAATGTGTAGAGCTGGTTAACCTGTTGAAAGGTTCCTTTTGAGAAGAGCTACAGATGGTGATATTTACAAATGGATTGAAGTTCTCCACGCGGATCAATATTTATGAGAAGAAACCGCCAAGATCCTCGCGTTAAACCTCATTTATTAAGTGACATTATGCTGAAAGCGGCTCTTTATCAAGAGAAATTTAGAAGTAGCTATTACGATATAATGCAGGAAAAAGAAAAAAAAACCTCCTCCGTCTCAGATTAACCCTATGATAATAATAATAATAATAATACCGCCCCCCGTTACACCTAAACAATACGCAGAAATTCAGAAATGTCACAATAAAAACACGGCGCACGCCGAGGATATTACATATAACGCACGGGCATATTATATGGTGCTTTATGGTCAATTTACTTAATCTCAGCATAAAAAGTAATAGGGACGCCTGAAATCATAGAAATCATAACACAATCCTACACGCTCGCCCGCGGGAGAAAAATATATAATTATCTAAAGCCGCTCCGCTGAATAGAACATTCAGGTTTAGAGCGGACAGGATTTTTTTCTTTATATACCAGTTATTATTAGTACTCAGTCTATTATGATTGAGTGGAAAAATATAACAGAGGATTTTTTAAAAAAAAAAAAAAATAAATAATATATATGTATATATATATATGTATATATATATATATATATATATATATATATATATATATATATATATATTAAATTTGTAAAAATGTAGTTAAAAATACAGATAGAAAAATATACAGAAAAAGAAAAAACTAGAAACATGAATTTTATATTTCCGCACTATAATAACTGTCAGGATGGCAGCTCCTTGTACATCTATAGTGAATACATATGGCATTGTATATTTCCGCTCTTTGTTTAATTCATGAAGCAAGAATAAAGTGTGTGCCACATCCTAACGATTTCAGACAGGTGAGACGCCGCTAACCTACTTTCCAGTTGCCATGAAGAAATAGTTAGATATTACGGCTCACAGGGGGGCCAGGCATAACAGCTAGAATATACAGTATATATACATACAGAAAACACGGTATAAAACAATATATACAAGTGCATCTCAATAAATTAGAATATCAAAAAGTTAGTTTATTTCAGTAATTCAATACAAAAAGGGAAACGCATATATTATATAAAGTCATTACACACAGAGGGATCTATTCCTATATATTATATAGAGTCATTACACACAGAGGGATCTATTCCTATATATTATATAGAGTCATTACACACAGAGGGATCTATTCCTATATATTATATAGAGTCATTACACACAGAGGGATCTATTCCTATATATTATATAGAGTCATTACACACAGAGGGATCTATTCCTATATATTATATAGAGTCATTACACACAGAGGGATCTATTCCTATATATTATATAAAGTCATTACACACAGATGGATCTATTCCTATATATTATATAGAGTCATTACACACATAGGGATCTATTCCTATATATTATTTAGAGTCATTACACACAGAGGGATCTATTCCTATATATTATATAGAGTCATTACACACAGAGGGATCTATTCCTATATATTATATAGAGTCATTACACACAGAGGGATCTATTCCTATATATTATATAGAGTCATTAGACACAGAGGGATCTATTCCTATATATTATATAGAGTCATTACACACAGAGGGATCTATTTCCAGTGTTTATTTCTGTTAATGTTGATGATTATGGCTTACAGCCAATGAAAACTCAAAAGTCATTATCTCAGAAAATTAGAATATTATATAAGACCAACTGGAAAAATGATTTTACACTCAGAAATGTCGGCGTCTACTGAAAATTTTGTACAGTAAATGCCTCAATACTTGGTCGCGGCTCCTTTTGCATGAATTCCTGCATCAATGCGGCAATGTGGCAGGAGGCGATCAGCCTGTGGCACTGCTGAGGTGTTATGGAAGTCCAGGTTGCTTTGATAGCCGCCTTCAGCTCATCTGCATTGTTGGCTCTGGTGTCGCTCATAGACTCTCTATGGGGTTTAGGTCAGGTGAGTTTGCCGCCAATCAAGCACAGTGATACTGTGGTTAGTAAACCAGCTCTTGGTACTTTTGGCAGTGTGGACAGGGGCCAAATCCTGCTGGAAAATGACATTTCCATCTCCAGAAAGCTTGTCAGCAGAGGGAAGCATGAAGTGCTGAAACATTTCCTGGTAGACGGCTGCGCTGACTTTGTTTTTGATAAAACACAGTGGAGCTACTCCAGCAGATGACATGGCCCCCAAACCATCACTGATTGTGGAGACTTCACACTAGACCTCAGCAGCTTGGATTGTGGTCTCCACTCTTCCTCCAGACTCTGGGACCGCGATTTCCAAATGAAATGCAAAATTTACTTTCATCTGAAAACAACACCTTGGACACTGAGAACAGTCCAGTTCTTTTCTCCTTGGCCCAGGTAAGATGCTTCTGGCGTTGTCTATTGGTCATGAGTGGCCTGACACAAGGAATGTGACACTTGTAGTCCATGTCCTGGATACGTCTGTGTGTGGTGGCTCGTGAAGCACTGACTCCAGCAGCGTCCACTCCTTGGGAATCTTCCCCAAATTTATGAATGGCCTTTTCTTAACAATCCTATCAAGGCTGCAGTTATCCCGGTTACTTGTGCACCTTTTTCTACCACATTTTTTCCTTCCACTCAACTCTCCATTAATATGCCTGGATACAGCACTCTGTGAACAGCCAGCTTCTTTATCAATGACCTTTTGTGGCTTACCCTCCTTGTGGAGTGTGTCAATAACTGCCTTCTGGATATCTGTCAAGTCAGCAGTCTTCCCCATGATTGTGTAGCCTACTGAACCAGACTAAGGGACTAAGGAAGCCTTTGCAGGCGTTTTGTGGTAATTATTCTAATTTTCTGAGATAATGAGTTTTGGGTTTTCATTGGCTGTAAGCCATAATCATCGACATTAACAGAAATAAACACTTGAAATAGATCACTCTGTGTGTAATGACTCTATATAATATATAGGAATAGATCCCTCTGTGTGTAATGTCTCTATATAATATATAGAAATAGATCCCTCCATGTGTAATGACTCTATATAATATATAAAAAAATTGTTTAAAAGAACAGAGAGTCCTCAGTGGTTGATACCTTTTAATGGCTAACTGAAAAGATGGTAATAATTGCAAGCTTTCGAGACTACTCAGGTCTCTTCATCAGGCATGGTATAACACAAAATCTGAAGAGTCACGTATTTATACACAACAGGACTTAGAATAGTGCAGTAACCATGTATACCATGCCTGATGAAGAGACCTGAGTAGTCTCGAAAGCTTGCACTATTCTAAGTCCTGTTGTGTATAAATACGTGACTCTTCAGATTTTGTGTTATACCATGCCTGATGAAGAGACCTGAGTAGTCTCGAAAGCTTGCAATTATTACCATCTTTTCAGTTAGCCATTAAAAGGTATCAACCACTGAGGACTCTCTGTTCTTTTAAACAATTTTTTTATCTCTACTGGCTAACACGGTACAAAGATATATTTTACTTGTATATAATATATAGGAATAGATCCCTCTGTGTGTAATGACTATAAAATATATAGGAATAGATCCCTCTGTGTGTAATGACTCTATATAATATATAGGAATAGATCCCTCTGTGTGTAATGTCTCTATATAATATATAGAAATAGATCCCTCCATGTGTAATGACTCTATATAATATATAGGAATAGATCCCTCTGTGTGTAATGACTATAAAATATATAGGAATAGATCCCTCTGTGTGTAATGACTCTATATAATATATAGGAATAGATCCCTCCGTGTGTAATGTCTCTATATAATATATAGAAATAGATCCCTCCATGTGTAATGACTCTATATAATATATAGGAATAGATCCCTCTGTGTGTAATGACTATAAAATATATAGGAATAGATCCCTCTGTGTGTAATGACTCTATATAATATATAGGAATAGATCACTCTGTGTGTAATGTCTCTATATAATATATAGAAATAGATCCCTCCATGTGTAATGACTCTATATAATATATAGGAATAGATCCCTCTGTGTGTAATGACTCTATATAATATATAGGAATAGATCCCTCCATGTGTAATGACTCTATATAATATATAGGAATAGATCCCTCCATGTGTAATGACTCTATATAATATATAGGAATAGATCCCTCTGTGTGTAATGTCTCTATATATTATATAGGAATAGATCCCTCCATGTGTAATGACTCTATATAATATATAGGAATAGATCCCTCTGTGTGTAATGTCTCTATATAATACATAGGAATAGATCCCTCTGTGTGTAATGACTATATAATATATAGGAATAGATCCCTCTGTGTGTAATGACTCTATATAATATATAGGAATAGATCCCACTGTGTGTAATGACTATATAATATATAGGAATAGATCCCACTGTGTGTAATGACTATATAATATATAGGAATAGATCCCACTGTGTGTAATGACTCTATATAATATATAGGAATAGATCCCTCTGTGTGTAATGACTCTACATAATATATGCGTTTCCCTTTTTGTATTGAATTACTGAAATAAATTAACTTTATGAAGATATTTTAAACTATTGAGATGCACCTGTATGTCACAACTCATGTGCAGGGCATTGCAGCTTAGGTATTAATGGTTACAGCCATGAGGAAATAACTGAATACCTTTCACTTATTGAGCAGCTGTTACCATGAATACCTAAGCTGCAATCCCCTCCACATGAGGTAAGAGACAGCTAATCAGGTAGGGGGAGAGAACACCGCACTGCAGGGGAAGGAGAACGCCGCACTGCAGGGGAAGGAGAACGCCGGCATTGCAGGGGAAGGAGAACGCCGGCAGTGCAGGGGAAGGAGAACGCCGCGCTGCAGGGGAAGGAGAACGCCGGCAGTGCAGGGGAAGGAGAACGCCGCGCTGCAGGGGAAGGAGAACGCCGCGCTGCAGGGGAAGGAGAACGCCGCGCTGCAGGGGAAGGAGAACGCCGCGCTGCAGGGGAAGGAGAACGCCGGCAGTGCAGGGGAAGGAGAACGCCGCACTGCAGGGGAAGGAGAACGCCGGCATTGCAGGGGAAGGAGAACGCCGGCAGTGCAGGGGAAGGAGAACGCCGCGCTGCAGGGGAAGGAGAACGCCGGCAGTGCAGGGGAAGGAGAACGCCGCGCTGCAGGGGAAGGAGAACGCCGGCAGTGCAGGGGAAGGAGAACGCCGCGCTGCAGGGGAAGGAGAACGCCGCGCTGCAGGGGAAGGAGAACGTCGGCATTGCAGGGGAAGGAGAACGTCGGCATTGCAGGGGAAGGAGAACGCCGCGCTGCAGGGGAAGGAGAACGCCGCGCTGCAGGGGAAGGAGAACATCGGCATTGCAGGGGGAAGGAGAACGCCGCGCTGCAGGGGAAGGAGAACGCCGCTCTGCAGGGGAAGGAGAACGCCGCTCTGCAGGGGAAGGAGAACGCCGGCATTGCAGGGGGAGGAGAACGCCGGCATTGCAGGGGGAGGAGAACGCCGGCATTGCAGGGGGAGGAGAACGCCGGCATTGCAGGGGGAGGAGAACGCCGGCATTGCAGGGGGAGGAGAACGCCGGCATTGCAGGGGGAGGAGAACGCCGGCATTGCAGGGGGAGGAGAACGCCGGCATTGCAGGGGGAGGAGAACGCCGGCATTGCAGGGGGAGGAGAACGCCGGCATTGCAGGGGGAGGAGAACGCCGGCATTGCAGGGGGAGGAGAACGCCGGCATTGCAGGGGGAGGAGAACGCCGGCATTGCAGGGGGAGGAGAACGCCGGCATTGCAGGGGGAGGAGAACGCCGGCATTGCAGGGGGAGGAGAACGCCGGCATTGCAGGGGGAGGAGAACGCCGGCATTGCAGGGGGAGGAGAACGCCGGCATTGCAGGGGGGGGGGGGGGACGCCGCACTGCAGGGGAAGGACAACGCCGCGCTGCAGGGGGAGGACAACGCCGCGCTGCAGGGGGAGGACAACGCCGCGCTGCAGGGGGAGGACAACGCCGCGCTGCAGGGGGAGGACAACGCTGCGCTGCAGGGGGAGGACAACGCCGCGCTGCAGGGGGAGGACAACGCCGCGCTGCAGGGGGAGGACAACGCCGCGCTGCAGGGGGAGGACAACGCCGCGCTGCAGGGGGAGGACAACGCCGCGCTGCAGGGGGAGGACAACGCCGCGCTGCAGGGGGAGGACAACGCCGCGCTGCAGGGGGAGGACAACGCCGCGCTGCAGGGGGAGGACAACGCCGCGCTGCAGGGGGAGGACAACGCCGCGCTGCAGGGGGAGGAGAACGCCGCGCTGCAGGGGGAGGAGAACGCCGCGCTGCTAGGGGAGGAGAACGCCGCGCTCCAGGGGGAGGAGAACGTCGCGCTGCAGGGGGAGGAGAACGCCACGCTGCAGGGGGAGGAGAACGCCACACTGCAGGGGGAGAGAACGCCGCGTGCATGGGGGGAGACCGCCGCGCCCAGGTCCAGGTGCAACGATCATTTAAGAATGCATATGTATTTTAAATGGCCATGGTAGGGAGGGGGCCATTTCAGATTTTAAATTGAAAGTCATAAGCTGCATGGCATGCCTATGTATATACAGTATGAGTACAATCTTTTTTTTTTTTTTTTTTTTTTTTTGAGGGGGGGACGACGCGGGAGTTGTCCAATTACTTTGTCTTTTAAATAAAATAAAATTAAAAAAAGGGTCATAAAGACCCCAAACCTTTTGCCGGTTCATTGCCTCTTACTTGATTCCAGGTTAGTCATTGATTGCTGCATGTCGTGTCCCCAGAGCTAGAAGAGCTAGACATTGCACCCGGTGGTCTATATAGGAGAGGAAAAAAATAAAAATTAGTCACGTAGGTGTAATAAAGCCGTGTGACCCAGTTTACCATCACAGGACAACCCCCCCACTGCAAACTCCTATGAATTGTTTCCAATTGTATACACATTATTTAAAAGCTAATTACTTTGTATCATTTGCTGCGGTGATAAATGGCCGTGACGCCCGCAGGAAACAGCGCAATCAGCATTTTTGCCCCCAAAGTGACATCAAAGGTCAAAAAGAAATCTGAATGTGCAAGTGCGTAGTCTGCATCGGAATAAAACTGCAATATGGTTGTAGCTACTGTGATTTTTATTAGGTATCTTATATATTTTAATTAAATTCTTTAAAGAAAAAATGCAAAAAAAAATAAAAACTAGTATAATTTGAAAAATACTAGAAATAATAAAATAGAAATATTTTACTTGGTATTTATTCAGTATAAAAAAAATGTGTATATATAATATTATATAAAATAAATTTTCATTTTTTTTTTATATACTGAATACCATGTGAAATATTTCAAGTATTTTTCAAATTATACTAGGTTTTAATTTTGGGGGGTTTTTTTTGCATTTATTCTTTCTTTTTTTAAATTATATATATATATATATATATATATATATATATATATATATATATATATATATATATGTGATTACATGAAAGACAATAATACATACAGAAAAATACCAAATTAAATTGCAATATATATTTTATATAGAGAGAGAGAAGATACATTGCATGTTCATATTTTTAATTTCGGTATTTTTCTATATTTATTTTTGCTTTTAGTTAAATCACATATATATATATTTTATAATATATATATATATATATATATATATTTATTTATTTATTTATTTATTTATTTATCTTATTTCCCCTATCCCCTCATCCTTTCCCGGGTACGCCAGTCTCTACACCCTTTCCACCTTTGTGAAAAGTCAAACCACACAGCACATCTATGGCTGGCGGCGGACATAGGTTACTCTCATTGAGGCACTGAAGCAAAGAAATTGCCTGTTACCTGGGGTCGATTTTTCTCGCGCTCCTAAATTGCTTTGTATTGACACACTGTCACAAGGCGATCGTCACATTAACCTGCTGAGCCGGGGACCCGTCCTGCGTGGGCAGGAATCCTCTTGGGTGCATCTGCCCCCGGGTCCCTGCCTCTGACCTCACATCTCAGAGGTGTTTCATTAGGACTTTTCTATTCTCTATCAGAATGAAAAAAAATATAATAATAATTCCATCATCAGGGCTTTTTTTTTTTTTTTTATAGTGGATGAAAAGCTGGAATTCAGAACACTGGGTCCTGTTCTAAATAGTAGAGAGGATGAAGGATACTGGCACTGGGACATTAAAGGGGTTTTCCAAATTGAACAAATTATCTTCACCCCCATTGATCTCCAGAGCAGGAATTATGCCCCTTGTCCTGACCGAGACCAGGAGGTGTTGAGCTCCTCCTGGTAATGCCGCGCCACTCAGCGCCTCCTGGTAATGCCGCGCCACTCAGCGCCTCCTGGTAATGCCGCGCCACTCAGCGCCTCCTGGTAATGCCGCGCCACTCAGCGCCTCCTGGTAATGCCGCGCCACTCAGCCCCTCCTGGTAATGCCGCGCCACTCAGCCCCTCCTGGTAATGCCGCGCCACTCAGCCCCTCCTGGTAATGCCGCGCCACTCAGCCCCTCCTGGTAATGCCGCGCCACTCAGCCCCTCCTGGTAATGCCGCGCCACTCAGCCCCTCCTGGTAATGCCGCGCCACTCAGCCCCTCCTGGTAATGCCGCGCCACTCAGCGCCTCCTGGTAATGCCGCACCACTCAGCCCCTCCTGGTAATGCCGCACCACTCAGCCCCTCCTGGTAATGCCGCACCACTCAGCCCCTCCTGGTAATGCCGCACCACTCAGCCCCTCCTGGTAATGTCGCACCACTCAGCGCCTCCTGGTAATGTCGCACCACTCAGCGCCTCCTGGTAATGTCGCACCACTCAGCTCCCCCCTGGTAATGTGACGCACCCACGGGATCTCATGGGTTACTCGTCACGGGCCGGTGTCGGTTTGGGTTGTCATAGCGGCCTGGCCCAGTTCCGTGACCCCGACGGTGTCAATAAAGATGGGGATGATGGGAGTAGTCATTCGTGACGCCACCTGTGGTGTGCGGCCAGTATTAGCAGCCGCTGCGTGAGGTCTTCTCTGGGGTGGATGATAATGCAGCTCAGATGTTACAGCTCTCCAAAGGTAGAGCTCAGGCCTCAGAGAGGATGTTGGGAGTAGTAACCACCTATGGCACAGGGGAGCAATGATGGGAGCGCCGGCAATGATGGGATAACACAGAGGGTGCAGTTCAAGTTCTGTACCCACTGAAATTACACCACCTTTGGAGTGCAATGTTCAGCTGTGATGGGCTCCAGCTGATCCTGGATAGTTCAGAGGTCAAAGCTGGTGGTTCCTTGTGTGTCCTTTCAGTGGTCTTCCCTCCACCCCAGCTCCTGGGCTGTGGAACGAGTCACGGGTGCCTGTCGCACTCCCCGCAAACCCTGGGATGCCCTTCTTCCTAAGAACCCGGGTCGAGCCACCCTCCAGCTCCTGACCACGGGCTCCTTTCTGTGCAGTGTCTTCCGACGTCTCTCCCCGAGTCTGACCTGGCATGGGCTGCGCCTGGAGATAACTGAATGATGTGTGAGATGGCTCCTCACTTTCCCTGCAGGTGCCCCACCTCCTGGGTTGCTGAACTAGTTGGCAAGATGTCCCATACCTCGTGATGGCCACCCCTGGCATCTACCCTGGCCCAGTCCCAGTGACAGAGCTCCCGAGTTGTGTGTTGGATGTGTTGTGGTGGTTTACCAGCAATGACCTCATCCGTATCTGAGATTAATACTGCACCCCGGGTGAGGTGCAGTACCTTGTGGCGCCTGAAGCCGCAGGGGTGACACAAACGCCTCACCACTCGGCCCCTCCTGGTGACGCCTCACCACTCGGCCCCTCCTGGTGACGCCTCACCACTCGGCCCCCCCCTGGTGACGCCTCACCACTCGGCCCCCCCTGGTGACGCCTCACCACTCGGCCCCCCCTGGTGACGCCTCACCACTCGGCCCCCCCCTGGTGACGCCTCACCACTCGGCCCCCCCTGGTGACGCCTCACCACTCGGCCCCCCCTGGTGACGCCTCACCACTCGGCTCCCCCTGGTGACGCCTCACCACTCGGCCCCCCCCCCTGGTGACGCCTCACCACTCGGCCCCTCCTGGTGACGCCTCACCACTCGGCTCCCCCTGGTGACGCCTCACCACTCGGCCCCCCCCTGGTGACGCCTCACCACTCGCCCCCCCCCCCTGGTGACGCCTCACCACTCGCCCCCCCCCCCCCTGGTGACGCCTCACCACTCGCCCCCCCCCCCCTGGTGACGCCTCACCACTCGGCTCCCCCTGGTGACGCCTCACCACTCGGCTCCCCCTGGTGACGCCTCACCACTCGGCTCCCCCTGGTGACGCCTCACCACTCGGCTCCCCCTGGTGACGCCTCACCACTCGGCTCCCCCTGGTGACGCCTCACCACTCGGCTCCCCCTGGTGACGCCTCACCACTCGGCTCCCCCTGGTGACGCCTCACCACTCGGCTCCCCCTGGTGACGCCTCACCACTCGGCTCCCCCTGGTGACGCCTCACCACTCGGCTCCCCCTGGTGACGCCTCACCACTCGGCTCCCCCTGGTGACGCCTCACCACTCGGCCCCCCCTGGTGACGCCTCACCACTCGGCTCCTCCTAATAATGACCTTGCAGCCAGGACAGATTGGAGTCCATTACACCCTTTCGGCGACCCTGGTGCAGGGACCCTCACCAATCCGGCAGCTATCACTTATCGAGTGGATAGATGAGAACTTTTAGGCTGTGTGCACACTAGTTTTTATTTGGTGCAGATTGTGGCCCAAATCTTCATGTCAACAAATTCAATTAGAATTCTATAGTGCTGTGCACACGTTGCTTATTTTTTACTTGCAGATTTGCTGCAGAAAATAATCTGCAGCATGTCAATTGTTGGTGCATTTTTTTCCAGCGTTTTTTAGCCCTTCCACCCATTGACTTTATTAAAAAAAACGAAAAAAAAAACCGCATGGCACAAAAATGCTCTGGTGCCTTTTTCTTCCAGAAGGTGCAGCTTTCATGCAGAAAATTTTTGCACCAAATCTGCAGTGTGTGCACACAACCGTAAGAACCATAATTGGGCCAGCGTGCAGAACACACAGCCAAAATGGAAAACTCAGCAGCAAAGCAGCACATTTTTGCAACGCTCGATTTTTTATTTTTTTTTTTGCCACCCATTTTTAAAGGTATTTATGATGCAATAACTGCAAAAAAAAATAGCAAAGCAAAAAAAAGATTAACAGTTTACAGCAATTTCTGGTCAAAACAGTGTCCTGCTATTACCTACATATATTTCCATCCATTGGGGCATGATATTAATGAAAGTGTGCCAGGTTTTGTTTTTGTTTTTTTTGCACTGGAAGTAATGAGAAATTCCTCCAATACTTTCTCACCATTGCAAAGTACAAAAAAACAGAAAAGGTGCGTGGTTTGCAGGTTACTGGTATGTGATTAAAGACAAAAAACCCTGCAATTTTTGGATAAATCCTAAATTAATGTGATGATTTCTGAACTTAGTTTTCCCCATGGTGCAATACAGAGGTCAGCACTCCAGATTTACCATGGACCCCCTGCACCATTGCTGTATACTGTATATGGCGCTGCTAATGATGGGAAGTCACTGCGGAGAACCTGCATCACTTCAGATTATCACATGGGCCAAAAACCATTTGCAGATCCACAGGATTCATATATAATATGGGAGCTGCAGCGTGTCTGGGGGCAATGGAAGTGACTGTTACAGAGGGAAGTTACAACAATTGGTTAATTAGCCGCCATCACCTTTTCTACCTGCAGGGAATTACCAGCAAACAACGACTGACCCGGTACAGTCACCTCATACATTCTGGATTCTAGTTACCTGCAGATCCTGTGCTCATTGCAGTGAGTGCAGCCCCAGGACTCACCATCATGTGCCACACACCTGTGACCACTGACTGCAGCATCATGTGCCGCACACCTGTGACCACTGACTGCAGCACTTGTGCTCATCAGCGCCACCCAGAGGCTGGAGGTCATATGAAAACTGAACTAACACATAGATGGGTGGAGAACCTTCGGCCCGCGGGACATATGTGGCCCACGATGATCTTTCAATTCCTGCGGCCCCTGGGCAGATTCCCAGGGACAGCAGTGCTCAGGCGGCAGCCGTGTCTGGCTACTGGCCCTTTAAATCTCGCATACAATATACGGCCACCAAACTGAAAGGAGCCCATACATTCTAGGCTCAACCATGCATACACTGGAGGACATACTTTGTGGGCGTTCTGCTCTCCTCTGGTCCCACAGAAGAGGAGCAGCTGCCCTAGCGTCCCTCAGGTTTGTGCCCCCAGGCCTGTCTGAGCCCCTTCAGCCTCCCCAGGCCTCTGTGCGCTCCTCTCCAGCCTCCCCAGGCCCGCGTGGGCTCCTCTCCAGCCTCCCCAGGCCCCTGTGCGCTCCTCTGCAGCCTCCCCAGGCCCGTGTGGGCTCCTCTGCAGCCTCCCCAGGCCCGTGTGGGCTCCTCTGCAGCCTCCCCAGGCCCGTGTGGGCTCCTCTGCAGCCTCCCCAGGCCCGTGTGGGCTCCTCTGCAGCCTCCCCAGGCCCGTGTGGGCTCCTCTGCAGCCTCCCCAGGCCCGTGTGGGCTCCTCTCCAGCCTCCCGAGGCCCGTGTGGGCTCCTCTCCAGCCTCCCGAGGCCCGTGTGGGCTCCTCTCCAGCCTCCCGAGGCCCGTGTGGGCTCCTCTCCAGCCTCCCGAGGCCCGTGTGGGCTCCTCTCCAGCCTCCCGAGGCCCGTGTGGGCTCCTCTCCAGCCTCCCGAGGCCCGTGTGGGCTCCTCTCCAGCCTCCCGAGGCCCGTGTGGGCTCCTCTCCAGCCTCCCGAGGCCCGTGTGGGCTCCTCTCCAGCCTCCCGAGGCCCGTGTGGGCTCCTCTCCAGCCTCCCGAGGCCCGTGTGGGCTCCTCTCCAGCCTCCCGAGGCCCGTGTGGGCTCCTCTCCAGCCTCCCCAGGCCCGTGTGGGCTCCTCTCCAGCCTCCCCAGGCCCGTGTGGGCTCCTCTCCAGCCTCCCCACGCCCCCGTGCGCTCCCCTGCAGCCTCCCCACGCCCCCGTGCGCTCCTCTGCAGCCTCCCCACGCTCCCGTCCCGTGCGCTCCTCTGCAGCCTCCCCACGCCCCCAGGCCCCTGGCAATTTTTGGGCAATGGAGGACATTGTCTTTAATAAAATGGAGCCAGACATCGTGGTACACGCATGCGCGGACTCCAGCACCATTTTAATGAAGACACAATACTGTGGTAATGAGGACCCGCTGCAATGGTGGTGCTGTGCGATATTCAAATAAAGAAAAGGGGGAAAGCCAGGAGGACGCCGGAGGAGGAATAAATACCGAGGACCCGACCCACAAAGGCCCCGTCCCCGCTGCACACAATCAAAGTGCAGGGCATTTCTGTAACTTCGATTAAAGATATTTCATCAGCCAAGCATCGGATCTTTCTATAACAGGTATGCCTGGATTCAGCATCTTACTGCCTGTATGCCACTGCCTTTACTTTAGGCCTCTTTCACACGTATGTGCCTCCGGTACACGTTTGGCAGTTTTCTCACGTACCGGAGACACGTACACCAAGATATTCTAATGGATTTGGATACACAAGTATTTTTGCACGGAACTTACATGTATCCGTGTGTTTCTCACGCCGACATGTCCATTTTTTTCTTCATCATCACGGGTGTCACATGTAATGCACACGGACCACACGGATGTGTTCCGTGTGACAAGCACCGGAGAAAAGACGGGTCTGCGAGAGACAAGAAAAAACATTACTCTCCTTCTCCAGCCCTCCTGTCTCTGCCGCTGCTGTCGCTTGCTGCCGACCGCCGCTCATTATGCTCATTGCATATTCACTTCACTGCGGCCGGAAGCTGCAGCAGCGGGGAGTCTGCAGGACCGGAGACCGAAGATCAGCACCACGGACAGCGACGCCAGGGACAGGTGAGTATAAAATTCCCGTTCTCCATGTGTTATCACGGATAACACACGGAGAACACACGTGTGCCATACACACAGCACACCGAGGGCAATACGCATCTTTGACACGTCCGTGAAACACGTGCGTGATTTTCATGGACGTGTAAAAGAGGCCTTATACAGCAAAATCTTGCTGGTTGGTTTTCTTCTCTTTAATAGGTTGCAATGTTTTCACAACTTGGAAGTTGTGCAAAAACATTGTGATTTGTGGCATTTACACCACCGTGTCGGCCAGCTCCACCAATACAAGCATAGGATGCGCAGCACATGGGTGTCCTGTCCGCCCATCAAATTCATCATAGGTTACATCACTAAAGATGTGTAACTTAATGCCCTGTCACACACAGAGATAGATCTGTGGCAGATCTGTGGTTGCAGTGAAATTGTGGACAATCAGTGCCAGGTTTGTGGCTGTGTACAAATGGAACAATATGTCCATGATTTCACTGCAACCACAGATCTGCCAAAGATTTATCTGTGTGTGTGACGGGGCCTTTACTCCAGAAATGTCCCCAAAGCAGGTGGATTTTTTTCCCCAACTATAAGAGATTGAAAAAAGGTTTTAAAATTTAATTTGTTTCTCTATAAATTTGTTACCATTTTTTACTGGAAATCTATGTCCTCAAATTAAGACTGCAGCGCTATGGGTTTTTTTTTTTTAGAATGGCTGCTGTATGTACCGTATTTTTCGGATTATAAGACGCACCTTTCCTCCCAAAAATTTTGGAAGGAAAATGAGGGGTGCGTCTTAAAATCCGAATGTAGCTTTACCTGGGGGGCCTGTCTGTGCGGCGACCAGGTCCGTTGAGGCGGCCGGGTGCCTGTGTGCGAGCTGGCGGCAGCCGGGTGCCTGTGTGCGAACTGGCGGCAGCCGGGTGCCTGTGTGCGAGCTGGCGGGCGGCAGCCGGGTGCCTGTGTGCGTGCTGGCGGCAGCCGGGTGCCTGTGGCCGCGGGCAGCAGCCGAGTGCCTGTCTGTGCAGGCTGCCTCTGTGCAGGTGGGCGGGCGACCTGCTGGCTGCCACTCTGTGCGTCCGGGCGGCTGTGCGGCAGGTTTCTCAGTGTGTCTGGGGTCCCAGTTTCAAATGATGGCGCCGGGAGTCAGCGCGTGCGCAGATGGAGCCCTTGGATGAGAGCTCCATCTGCGCATGCGCCGCTCCAGGCGCTATCATTTGAACCAGGACCGCGGACACTGGGACACTAACCGCATCGGCCTGCATCACCACTTATCCGCTTATGCCACTACTGACCTGCCGCCACGGATGCCGCCACTGACCAGCTGCGCCTGCCACCACTCACACTCCGCGCCTGCCGCCACGGGACGCCGCCACTGTCCTGCCGCCACGGACGTCGACGCGCCGGCCTCCACTGACCCACCGCGCCTGCCAGCACAACCTCTACGTCCTGTGACCCCGCTTCACCACCACTGCTGCCCCCCCTCCAGTAAGACAACACCGGAATATAAGACGGACCCCATTTTTATTTTTTACCTTTATCTCTAAATTTGGGGTGCATCTTATCATCCAGTGCGTCTTATAAAGCGATAAATACGGTAATTGCACAATTGTTTTGGGGATATTTTATTCACCTTGTTCACTATATAGTAAAACTGATGTGTTGGTGTGATGCCTCAGGTCATTACGAGTTCAGAGACACCAAACATGTATAAGTTTACTGTTATCTAAGGGGTGAAAGAAAATGCAGACGTTTGCATCATTTCCCGAAAACTGTAGCATTCTCATTTTTCGGGATCTATGGCTCAGTGATGGCTTCTTTTTTTGCATCTCGAGCTGACATTTTTAACAGTACCATTTTTGCACAGATGCTTGTTTTGATCGCCTGTTATTGCATTTTGTGCAAAATTTACGGCGACCAAGAAATGTAATTTTGTCGTTTGGAATTTTTTTTATGCTACGCCGTTTATCGATCAGATTAATTGATTTTATATTTTTATAGATCGGGCCATTCTGAATGCGGCGATACCAAACCTGTATATTTTTTCTTTTTTTTAACTCTTTAATTTTCAATGGGGCGATCAGGGGGGGATTTGAACTTTTTAGGTTTTTTTTAATTTTTTTTTTAAAACTTTTTTATTTTACTTGACCCCCTAGGGGAGTAAAAGGATCAGCAGTCTGATCGCTCATTTATTTCTGTAGATCAGAGCAGCATTGCTGTGATCTGCAGAAAAGGAGCTCTCCTCTCACACACGGTCCTCTGACCAAACTCTGATGACTGATGGAAAATACTAATGAAACTTGGATCAACTTGTGAGGACTCTCATCTCTTTTAAACATTTTTCTTCTATCCACCGGCTAACACGGTACAAAGAATGTCCGTCATGATCGTCCATGTAAGCGCACTATGCGTCCCACAAGACTGTATGCATATGAACAACTGGACCCATCATTCCCATAGCTCACAAATACTGGCTGATTGGCCACCAGTGATACACTTTAGATTAGGGCTACACAGCGGCATTTGCAGGCGACATCTAGATCATGCATCTCATTGCTACATTGAAAGACAAATGTTTGCAAATGTGTTTTATTTTCTGTTTTTCTTTTTTGCAGGAAAATAAAGGCAACGACAAAGTTATATTTATAATAATCTACCTTTTATTACTGCCATATTTACTATACTTATTAATTTGAGGTTCTTAGTGCACATTTTAACCAAATTGTGCAAGCCCATCTGCCAACGACAAGGCGACCTCATCAGATGGGGCCCTACACTAACCTATTTATTGTATTTGTAATATTCTTATTATTATCCTAGTAACCTATTCATTACTATTACAATATTATTATACTTTATTATTAC
Organism: Anomaloglossus baeobatrachus; assembly: GCF_048569485.1. Classification (NCBI taxonomy): domain Eukaryota; kingdom Metazoa; phylum Chordata; class Amphibia; order Anura; family Aromobatidae; genus Anomaloglossus; species Anomaloglossus baeobatrachus. Next base: position 43,484,864 of record NC_134360.1, read on the forward strand.
TATCATTACTCTAGTACTATGAGATCACTAGAATTAAAGCTGTTGATCCAGAAGAAGGCGAAAAAACCCCTGGACACATTCAGCCAATTTGTGTCAAGGGGAAAAATTCCTTCTCGACCCCGGGAAAAGGCGATCAGTCCGAGAACCCTGGATCAATCCTGCTGGTGCCTAATAATGTGTTATGTTATTATATTATTTCTAATAATAATGTAATATCATTTATATTATTATTTTTTAAAATACTATTTCTATGCTTTTTAACTTATTCTTTTTAATATTATAATTAGTATTACTAATATTTCTATTATTTCTTTATTTGCTATTAATTAGATCCCTATTCCTAAAGCTGTTGATCCAGAAGAAGGCGAAAAAAACCCCTGGACACATTCAGCCAATTTGTGTCACAGGGTAAAAATTCCTTCTCGACCCCTGGAAAAGGCGATCAGTCAGAGAACCCTGGATCAAATCTGACAGTACCTAATAATGTATTGTTAGAATTAGATTATTCCTAATAATAATGTAATATTATAATTTCTATTACTATTTCATTACCATTATTTTTTTAACTACTATTTCTATCCTTTTTAACCTATTCTTTCTAATATAATTATTATTACTAATATCCATTTTATTTCTTTATTTGCTATTAATTTGATCCCTATTCTTAAAGCTGTTGATCCAGAAGAAGGCAAAAACCCTTGGACACGTTCAGCCAATTTGTGTCTCAAGGGGAAAAATTCCTTCTCGACCCCGGGAAAAGGCGATCAGTCCAAGACCCTGGATCAAATCCCCTAATACCTATTATTGATATACTAATTATTCTAGTCATTACTATAAATACTGTAAAATTATTATTACTATTATTATTATTTATGCTATTTTTAGTTTGTTGCTATTTTACTGATCGTATTACTATTTTAATATTATTCTACTGTCATATTCTATTCTAGATATTTTTGGATTATTTTTTATTATTACTATTATTACTAACATTTGTATTGATATTTTACTAAAATTATAACTTAAATTCCTATTCCTAAAGCTGTTGATCCAGAAGAAGGCAAAAACCCTTGGACACATTCAGCCAATTTGTGTCTCAAGGGGAAAAATTCCTTCTCGACCCCGGGAAAAGGCGATCAGTCCAATAACCCTGGATCAAACCTGCTGAGATTTTTATGGATCTAATTATCATTATTATACAATTAATGTTAGTTACTGCTTATTATTATTATTATGATATTAGATACTATATTACTGCTTCTATTATATATGTCTTTAATGTTTTTACTACATTTTTAACCTATTTCTAAACCTAATAATTACTATTTTATGATTATTATTATTATTATTATTAATAATAATTTATTATACTCACCAGATTTTATGCTGTTGATGTTCTTACAGCTTGTGTGTTGGGTCCACAGTCCATCAGCGTCTCATCGCTTTGAAGAGCTTGGTCCATACGGTGTTTTTTATTTTACTGAGGTTGGTGCACATCTTTTTGAATACGGAGGACTGCTGGCGGATCATCTGTCTCTGTGCAGGCTGCTTCTTAACTTGTCTCTTTGCTGGCTTTTTCTGAAGTCTCTGTCTCTTTGCCAAGTGGATCCGAAGTCGTTGACTTTGTGCCGGCGGACTCTGATCTCGTTGACTCTGTGCCGTCTGGTTCTGATCTCGCTGTCTCTTTGCTGGCTGGCTCTGGTCTCGTTGACTCTCTGCCGGCTGGTTTTGATCTCGTTGTCTCTTTCCTGGCTGCCTCTGATCTTGTTGTCTTTTTGCTGGCTGGTTCTGATCTTGTTGACGCTGTGCCGGCTGGTCCTGATCTTGTTTTCTCTTTGCCGGCTGGTTCTGTGTGCTTGTTGTGGTATTTTGAACCATTCGTCGTTGAGCTCCTGAACCTTTCTTTTCTTTCTTCTTAGTGTCTTTTTTCTCATCTTCTTCAAAGTCTTTCACCTCCCGATATTTTAGTGGATCGGATATCACCACTTCATTCCGCTGCTGTGGCGTCTTCTTGGTGTCTTCTTTCTCACTTTCTTCCTGGTCTTTCACCTCCATTGGTTCCATTATCTCTTCATTTTGCTCTTCTGGCGTCCTTGATGGCGGCTCTGGTGTCCATGATGGCGGCTCTGGTGTCCACGATGGCGGCTCTGGTGTCCACGATGGCGGCTCTGGCGTCCATGATGGCGGCTCATGTCTTTCTTCATATAAAGGATATGGAAGATATTTTTTCTGTGCTTCGCGGTTGGTCGGCATCAGGCGCTAAGAAAAAAAGAGCAAGTTAATTGTCTGCTGAGACATTCCTTTACATCTATGGACAGAACACGAGGACATAATATGCGGAGTAATCAGTCACCTCCATATTGAAGATCGGTGATGGCAGGAATCTGGTGCTGTAGATGAGAAGTTGGTTTTCCGCCTCCTCCCTTGTGCTGGGACAATCTGGAGAGAAAACACAAGCAGATAATGGGTTAAATAATACAATGTCCAGAAATCCTTAAAATTACAGGAAAATTCCTTTAATCCAAATCACCGTGACCTTCTGGATTCTGAATGATTCTGTGCAAAGAAAATCACACAAATTACTATGGAAAACTATTTTCTAACTGACAATGTGGTGTAATTCTGTGCTGGACTAATACATATTCTGGATTATTAAATGCTGGATTATAGGAATGACACTTTATTCTCAGATTTACTGGAAATTGTTATTCTATAAAATAATAATCTCACATGATACGTATCCAGAGCCGAAGATGCAGTGCCGGCGGCGGTAGACGTCCTAAAGAAAACAGAATCTGGTGAGTGTCCTCTCATCAGGGATGGACAATAGGACGAGGCTCTGTGTATAATAAAGCTACGGACCTCCATAGAGCGGCTGCTCTGTGCCATCTTGTAAATATCGTACATTGACAACTCCATAGTAAAATCTGTGAATCCAAAAAAGATTTAGTCACAGATCTGATAAATACACAAACACCGCAGATCCCACACATATTCATAGTGAGCGTCCCCCCAGGAATCAGACCCCATTACACCCATACATGGAGGCAACATGATCAAACCCAGTCTATTCTGGGTGTTTGTAGAGTCTCCAGTATAGGTAATACCACATGGAAAACATTGTACATAGGATTGTACTGGGGCCTGTAAATACAGATATATGGCAAACATGGATTCCTATGTTCTTCATGCAAATAAAAACAACTAACCCCACAAAAATGACAGCGACAGTGACTTCATTACCAGCACATAGAGCCTGACCCCAATAACAGTGCCAGGACACTAATCCCACTGACATTAGCGGTAAATAATGCCCCAATAAATAATACCGGCAGCAGTGTCCTGTGTAACCTAAACAAAAACATCTGCTTTCCTGCAGCCACTAGGGGGAGCCCAGTGCACCAGTAAATACAGATTGCACTGATAGCGCCCCCTAGTGGCCGGTGACAGCAGCGGTTGTGGCAGAATTCTCGGCTCTGCCCGGTTTCTCGCCTGTTTTGAGTTTAGGTGAAATGATAAAATCATCAGCGGATTCCAGATAACAGGAAAGAAGCATCGAGGAGAGGAGATAAATCAGTGTCCGGTCATCAGGGGATGTGATGGCGGCTACTCACCGATATACAACTCCACTCGTCACTGTCTGTAAAACACTGAGGAGAGCGACAGTTTGTTTGTGTTTCTTCAGATTCAAATCCAGCAATCTTATTGGCTGCTGACCAGTGTCATGCAACACACAGAATTTAAAGGGACAGGACGCTGTTATTTCTTCACAGTGCATTTCATATAGACGTGTTATAACTCTGCTTAATATATGAAGCTGGGGAGATAATCTGGGGGAGCAGCTTTATGTTTTCATACTCAGCAATTAAAATGTCACTAGATATCGTCAGAACATTATATTCTACATATTATTAGAGTATCGGTCCATGAAGGAGTTAATTATATTATTTTCAATTACCTTTTCCTGAACAGGATATTTTACAAAGTTTTCTTTTTCTCACACGGCTGATGGTTATTTCTACATTACTGACATTTAACCCCATTACAACAGCCTTACGGAGATAAACGGCAGGCAGAAAAAAGTAAATAGCGCCCCCTAGCGTCGGAAAATCTTTGGTATTTTAGCTACCGGGGGTAGGTGAGACCCTGGAGATCATGATTCGGGTCGTTTTTTCCGGTCCCCATTCACGTAATCATCGGTATACACTATATACTGATGGTCACGTTACAGTAAATGACAGCGCACGGTGAAAAATTATTTATCTCCCAAATGGCATGATCAAACATGTCAGATGGTAGATAAATCTCCAATCCCCTCCGGTCGTCAGGTGTCGCCAAAGTGACCCCCCCAACCCCCTCTCCATAATTCAAGATGGCAGCATGCCGGCCACATTCACCCTCCTCCTTCCTGATTGCTGTCGCATCTGCCATAGCAGATGCAATATAAAACTCCTCCCTAGGTTCAGCCAGGTCACCCCCTATAAACCCCCGGTGTTCCTTTTTTTTGTTGTCTATTTTTTTTTTTATTACTGACAGTTGTGATGTCGGGTATCTGATAGACGCCGTGACATCACTAACCGCTGGGCTTGATGCCAGGTGACATTACAGCTGGTACCAACCCCATTTATTACCCCGTTTGCCACCGCACCAGGGCATCAGGATGAGCTGGGGCGAAGTGCCAGGATTGGCCCATATAATAGATGCGCCACTTCTGGGGCGGCTGCGGCCTGCTATTTTTATACTAGGAAGAGTTCAATAACCATGGCACTTCCCACCCTGAGAATCCCAGACCCCAACTGTCAGCTTCACCTTGGCTGGTAATCCAATTTGGGGGGACCCCATGTTGTTTTGTAATTATTTATAAATAATTAAAACAAACAGCCTGGGGTGCCCTCCACATTGGATTACCAGCCAAGGTGAAGCTGTTAGCTGTGGTCTGCAGCTGTCTGCTTTATCCTAGCTGGCTATCAAAAATAGGGGGGACCCCATGTCGTTTATTTTAATTATTTATTTAGTTTTCAGCTAAATACAAGGCTAAGCACCCTGTTGTGCCACATGAAAGGCATTAAAGGGTGCCAGCTTAGAATATGTAGGGGGTGGGACATTATATATGTGTTTGACATGCATCCATCCATCCACTGTAGCTTTTTAGGCTGTGTGCCCACAATCAGGGTTTGCAGTGTTTTGGACGCAGAGTGTTTTCGTTCCTTCCAGTACGCTGCATTGTGCAGTAGAAGCGCAGTGGAAGAATTTTTAGAAATCCCATGCCCACTGCGCTTATTTTCTCTGCAGCATAAACTGACATCCGATGGGGTTTCCTGAGCAGCAGCATGTAAACTTATGCTGCAGAGACGAGAGCTAAAGTCCACAGGAGCCTTAACCCGGATTGTGGGGACAGGCAGCTGTGTTCTCCCGTGAACAACACTCCCATCTCTGCAGAAGGGCTGGCACTGTGTACTAGACACAGTGTCGCCAGATCATGGGCACATAGCCTAAAAGAGAGAAATTTTGCATTAGAGCAACATTTTTGTGAAGTACCTGAGGATTCAAAATGCTCACTTTACTCCTGGATAAAATCCTTGAGGGGTCTAGTTTTCAAAATGGGGTCACTTGTAGGGGTTTCTGATGTATAAGTACCCTAGGGGCCCTGCAAATGCGACATGGTGCCCGCAATTTATTTCAACTTTTCCAATATTCAAATGGTGTGCCTTCTATTCCAAGCACTCCCATTTATCTAAACACGTTTTTGACCACATGTGGGGTATCCCTGGGTGCATAAGAAATTGGATAACAAACTGTTGGTGCACTTTTTGGTGCTGCCTCTCGAAAAAATGAGAAATTTGGTGCTAAAGCAATATTTTTGTGAAGAAAAAAAAAAGGAAATTTTTCAATATGGCGACCTAAGGTTATCAAATTCTGTGAAGTACTCGTTGATTCAAAATGCTCACTATACCCCTAGGTAAAATGCTTGAGGTGTCTTGTTTCCAGAATAGGGTCACTTGTGGGGGAGCTCCACTATTTCGGCACCTTAGGGGGCTCTCCAAACGCTTCATAGCATCCGCTATGAATGTGCGTTCACTTGTAAATGATGTACATGGAGGAGAATGTAAATTATTCTCATTTGTAAACATTTTGCCATCGTTTTATTACGAGGGTTTTTTCTAGCCAATTTTGCAGTCAAATGTCGCTCCTTCCCTTTCGAGCCCTGCCATGCGCCCAAACAGTTGGATTTGCACCACATATAAAAAGGTATCAGCGTACTCAGAAGAAATTGCACAATGAATTTGATGCTGATTTTTTTTTTCCTGTTGGCTTTCTTTTCTTTTTTTTTAATAAAAGTATCTGGTTGAAGTAACAGTTTTGTGGTAGAAATGTATTTTTTTTATTATCACAGCTCAACATTCTAAATTTCTGTGAAACACCAGGTGTTCAAGGTCCTCTCCAAACATCTAGATACATTTCTTGAGGGGTCTAGTTTCCAAAATGGGGGTCACTTGTGGGGGGTTTCTGCTGTCTAGGTACCTTAGAAGCCCTACAAATGTGACATGGTGCCTGCAATGTATTTCAGTCAAATTTGCTTTCCAAAATTCAAATATTTCTCCTTCTGTTCCGAGCTCTCCCATTTGTCCAAACAGAGGTATCTGACCACATGTGGAGTTTTAGCGCGGTCAGAAGAAACTGGCGAACAAATTTTAGGGTCCATTTTGTTGTGTTATTTTTTTCTAAAAGTGAATAAATTGGGTCTAGAGCAACATTTTTAGGTAAAATGATCATTTTTATTTTTTTTCATTCCACATCGCTTTAGGTCCTGTGAAGTATCTGAAGGGTTAATAAACTTCTTGGATGAGGTTTTGAGTACTTTGAAAGGTGTAGTTTTCAGAAAGGTGTCACTTTTGGGTATTTTCTGTCACCTAGGCTTTTGAAAGTGACTTCAAACACGGTGTGGTCCCTAAAAAAATGATTTTGTAAATTTTGTTTGAAAAATTAGAAATTGATGATAAACTCTGAACCCTTCTAATTTCCTAACACCAAAAAATTTTGTTTCAAAAATTGCGCTGATGTAAAGTACGCATGTGGGAAATGCAATTTATTAACTATTTTGTTTGACAGAACTCTCTGGTTAAGGCCCGTTTCACACGTCAGCAGGGCTGTATTTGGCCTTCGTGCTGCCCTAGGCACTTTAAGTGCTCGCGCCCCTTACTGATAACGTAAAACTATGATTTTGGGCACATGACATCTATTTAAGGTGGATCTACTCTGTAACACACTTGAAAAAGTGCTAAACGCTATAAGAATGAAGATCTGCACTTGCTGTGCACACGTTCAATTTAATTTAGCTTATTGTTAACAGCTTCAGATTTTCAAAGACACTAAAGGCCGCTTTACACGCTGCGATCTCGCTAGCGAGCGTACCCGCCCCCGTCGGTTGTGCGTCACGGGCAAATCGCTGCCCATGGCGCACAACATCGGACCCGTTACCCTACTTACCTGCCTAGCGACGTCGCTGTGGCCGGCAAACTGCCTCCTTTCTAAGGGGGTGGTTCGTTCGGCATCACAGCGACGTCGCTAAGCGGCCGTCCAATAGAAGCGGAGGGGTGGAGATGAGCGGGACGAACATACCGCCCACCTCCTTTCTTATTGCGGGCGGCCGCAGGTAAGGTGAGGTTCCTCGTTCCCGGGGTGTCACACATAGCGCTGTGTGCTGCCGCAGGAATGACGAACAACCTGTGTCCTGCAACAGCAACGATATTTGGGAAATGGACAGCGTGTCAACGATCAACGATAAGGTGTGTAATTTTGATCGTTAGTGGCCGCTCGTACGTGTCACATGCAACAACGTCGCTAACGAGGCCGGATGTGCGTCACGAATTCCGTGACCCCCAACGACATCTCTTTAGCGATGTCGTTGCGTGTAAAGCACCCTTTAGGCTATGTGTCCATGGGACTTTGTACCTGCGGATATTAAACATTTAAAAATTGTTCAAAAGACCCCTTAGAAGTGCACAGCTCAGGAGACAGGAGTATGACTTTCTACAGCATCCGCTCTGCATGCTCTTCTAAAAGAGCTTTTCAGCTGTGGTTGGGGGGTCTTTGGACCAGATTTCTCACCAATGTTCTCAGAATTATTGGGCATAAAATATAAAAAAAACAAAAAGTTCAGTTACTCTTTGAGGTGCATTTAAAAAGTTAATCAGAAACCGAATGATCTATCTAAACCGGCTGTCAGATCACCCAGCACACAAGCAAAAGGTTTGTTTGTCGGGTGAAGTGATTTTTCCATTTACATAAATAAACATTTATATAAGGGACGATTCCACTACAAAAATCACACACAGTTTAGCTTAAAATGGGTTGTCCGGTCTAGAATGACAAGTCTGTAGTTCGACTATGTGTCCCTCTATGACTGCAGACCTATGAATCCTCCCAGCGCACTCATGGTGGTCAAGAATGTGATATGCAGACTCCTAGTGAGAACTCCATAGGTAAGGATGGTTGACCTTAGGGAGATCAACATCCAGCACCGCAGAGACACCATCACGTGTTTCTCAACGCTGGCAGGAAACTAGCCAGGTCTTTCACCGGGAAGGAACAACCACAGGAAGGGCAGTCTCCAGTCAAGAAGACCACCTATGCCAAAACATGGTATCCATCCACAGACAGCTGTTTCGGGGTATTTGCCCCTCACCAGTGTGGAGTAGTAAACTGGCTAGTAAATGGTGCTCCGCGGTGCTGGATGTTGATCTCCCTAAGGTCAACCATCCTTACCTATGTAGTCTTCTACTAGGCATTGCTCCCACTAGCCAGTTTCCTACTCCACACTGAGGGGCAAATACCCCAAAACAGCTGTCTGTGGATGGATACCATGTTTTGGCATAGGTGGTCTCCTTGACTGGAGACTGCCATTCCCGTGGTTGTTCCTTCTCGGTGAAAGACCTGGCTAGTTACCTGCCAGTGTTGAGAAACATGTGATGGTGTCTCCGCAGCTTCCTTGTTTTCCTAGTAAGAACTTGTCTAGTGGGTAGGGCCTCACTTAAGTGGCGCACGTTTTGCGCCATTTTCCGAAAACCGTGGCGTTCTCATTTTTCGGGATCTATGGCTCAGTGACTGCTTATTTTTTGCGTCTCGAGCTGTCATTTCTAATCGTAGCAGATTTTTTGCGCAGATGCTACGTTTTGATTGCCTGTTATTGCATTTTGCGTAAAACTTGCGGCGACCAAAAAACGTATGGAATTTTTTTTGCCACTACGCCGTTTACCAATCAGATTAATTGATTTTATATTTTGATAGATCGGGCATTTCTGAACGCGGCGATACCAAATATGTGTATATTTATTTATTTTTTAACCCTTTAATTTTCAATGGGGGGATAGGGGGGTGATTTTAACTTTTAGGTTTTTTGTTTTATTTTTTAAAACTTTTTTTTACTTTTTTTTTATTTTACTAGTCCCCCTAGGGGGCTATAGCAATCAGCATTCCGATCGCTCTTATCTATCTGCTGATCACAGCTATACAGCTGTAAACAGCAGATTCAGTCACTTCCTGTTTCTCTCTGCTCCCGGCCGAGGGAAAACGAAAGTGAAACTTCATAGCTGCAGGCGTCATCACATGACCCTGTGCTATGATGGCAACCACCGAAAGTCACGTGATCACTCATGGGGGCAGCGGTAAGTAAAAATCATGGCCACGCGCATCTAGATCTTGCTGCCAGACTTTGGCAGGGAGATGTAAGGGGTTAATGTTACGGGTGGAATGCAATTCCACTCGTAACATGCAGGCACACATGTCAGCTGTTGAAAACGGGACACGCTCCATGATGGATATCCGTCCATGGTCGTGAAGGGGTTAAAGAAGCACTCCGGTCATTTTTTCCCCTAAACCTGAGTAAATGTTAGTGTAGTTTACGGTCCGTGATAATTCACTCACCGATCGCTGTTTTCTCATGTCCCCGACTCCATGATGACTTCACATCCACATCTCGTCTCTGCAGACTTCCCTCTTCTCCGGTCTTCTGCAGCACATCTCACCATGGTGGCCTGTAAAATAATAATGTCATTATAATGTTCCTGAATAACAATAACCACAAACGCTGTGCCATAAATAACCCTATGCTGTGAAAAAAATAACTGCTCCTCACTGCGCTCCCCACAAAAGAATATTACTCCACACAATCCCTCTTAATGTACATGACCTCCACCCAATCTTCTCCTATAAAATATTCCCACCACACCGTCCCCACTTATATACTATTCCCACCACACCGTCCCCACTTATATACCATTCCCACCACACCGTCCCCACTTATATACTATTCCCACCACACCGTCCCCACTTATATACTATTCCCACCACACCGTCCCCACTTATATACTATTCCCACCACACCATCCCCACTTATATACTATTCCCACCACACCGTCCCCACTTATATACTATTCCCACCACACCGTCCCCACTTATATACTATTCCCACCACACCGTCCCCACTTATATACTATTCCCACCACACCGTCCCCACTTATATACTATTCCCACCACACCGTCCCCACTTATATACTATTCCCACCACACCGTCCCCACTTATATACTATTCCCACCACACCGTCCCCACTTATATACTATTCCCACCACACCGTCCCCACTTATATACTATGACCGCCACACCGTCCCCACTTATATACTATGACCGCCACACCGTCCCCACTTATATACTATGACCGCCACACCGTCCCCACTTATATACTATTCCCACCACACCGTCCCCACTTATATACTATGACCGCCACACTGCCCCTAATAAACTAAAACACCACCCTGCATTCCCTTATAAATTATACCCACCACACCGTCCTCAATTATATACTTCTTAATGTACTCCAAATGCTGCCTGCCCCTTTTTCATAATGAGACCACCCTGCTGCCCCACTCAGCACACAGAGACCACCACGCTGCCCCACTCAGCACACAGAGACCACCACGCTGCCCCACTCAGCACACAGAGACCACCCTGCTGCCCCACTCAGCACACAGAGATCACCACGCTGCCCCACTCAGCACACAGACCACCATGCTGCCCCACTCAGCACACAGAGACCACCATGCTGCCCCACTCAGCATACAGAGACTACCACGCTGCCCCACTCAGCACACAGACCACCATGCTGCCCCACTCAGCACACAGAGACCACCATGCTGCCCCACTCAGCATACAGAGACTACCACGCTGCCCCACTCAGCACACAGAGACCACCACGCTGCCCCACTCAGCATACAGAGACCACCACGCTGCCCCACTCAGCATACAGAGACCCCCGCGTTACTTCACATTTCATACCGTGTCCCCTACATTGATCCACTCCATATTGAACCCCCCCATAATGACCCGCCCATACTGAACCCCCATGCTACCCCTTTTCCTTAATGAGCTCCCAATGCTTCCCCCTCTCCATACTTAGTGAGTTGATACTCGGCACTTCTGGGGGGGGAACAAGGAGGGTCCAAAACCGCCTCAAGTAGATATAGATACTTGGAGCTCGATCAATGTGAATAGTGGTTTTTATTGTGAAGAACTTGTAGGACCACATAGACAGTGGTGGACACCACGTCATACCCAGCCACGCCGCTCGCCACGCTACTATATCTTCTGAGGACCCTCTGCACGCACACTGATGAAGGTCTTTTGACCGAAACATCTGCGCTTGTGCTGGTCCTACAAGTTCTTCTCAATAAAAACGGTTCACATTGATCTTGGGTGCCAAGTTTCTACATCTACCCCTCTCCATACTGAGACCCCAACATACCGAGTCCTTATACTTTTCCCTATCGATTTTGTCCCTTGCACTATCCCTCCCTCTGTAAGCCCCCCTAACCCCCATCTACAGCATTAGGCCCCCTACAGCAATATGCCCCCTAAACCCCCCCTCCTACAGCAAAAGGCTCCCTAAACCCCCCCTCCTACAGCAACAGGCCCCCTAACCCCCCCCCCACAGCAACAGGCTCCATTAACACCCCCCCATCAGCAACAGGCTCCATTAACCCCGCCCAACAGCAACAGGCTCCATTAACCCCCCCGCAACAACAGGCTCCATTAACCCTCCCCCCAACAGCAACAGGCTCCATTAATCCTCCTCCTACCGCAACAGGCTCCATTAACCCTCCTCCTACCGCAACAGGCTTCATTAACCCTCCTCCTACCGCAACAGGCTCCATTAACCCTCCTACCGCAACAGGCTCCATTAACCCTCCTCCTACCGCAACAGGCTCCATTAACCCTCCTCCTACCGCAACAGGTTCCATTAACCCTCCTCCTACCGCAAGAGGCTCCATTAACCCTCCTCCTACAGCAAGAGGCTCCATTTACCCTCCTCCTACCGTAACAGGCTCCATTAACCCTCCTCCTACCGCAAGAGGCTCCATTAACCCTCCTCCTACCGCAAGAGGCTCCATTAACCCTCCTCCTACCGCAAGAGGCTCCATTAACCCCCCTCCTACTGCAACAGGCTCCATTAACCCTCCTCCTACCGCAACAGGCTCCATTAACCCTCCTCCTACTGCAACAGGCTCCATTAACCCTCCTCCTACAGCAACAGGCTCCATTAACCCTCCTCCTACAGCAACAGGCTCCATTAACCCTCCTCCTACAACAACAGGCTCCTTTAACCCTCCTCCTACAGTAACAGGCTCCATTAACCCTCCTCCTACAACAACAGGCTCCATTAACCCTCCTCCTACAACAACAGGCTCTATTAACCCTCCTCCTACAACAACAGGCTCCATTAACCCTCCTCCTACAGCAAAAGGCTCCCTAAACCCCCCCTCCTACAGCAAAGGGCCCCCTAACCCCCCCCCCCACAGCAACAGGCTCTATTAACACCCCCTCATCAGCAACAGGCTCCATTAACCCCGCCCAACAGCAAAAGGCTCCATTAACTCCCCCTTCTACAGCAACAGGCTGCCTAAACCTCCCCCTTTACAGCAATAGGCCCCCTTGACCACCATCTTCTTTAATAGGCCCCTTAACTCTAAGACTATACTAATAGCCCCAACCCCCCTAAACACTGTCGAGTCATAGGCCCCCTAACCTCCAGACTACAATAATAGGCCTCCTAATCCCCAGTCTATAGCCTCTGCCGGCCCCTCCCCTGCAATCCCCAGACTATAGCCTCTTCTGCCCCTCCCCCACAATCCTAACTTTATAGCCTCTACCTGCCTCCCCCCTTCTCCTCCCTTCACTTCACTAGGAACTCTGAGAGTGATTAATCACCTGCTCCTGTGCTGCCGCCGCCCTCCTCCTCCTCCTCCTCCTCTTGCCGGAGCTGCAGCTCCTCCTCCGGTGTCCGTCATCCTCCTGCAGCTGGCTCCGGTGAGTGTGCTGTCCTCCGCGGCATCTACAGTTTTGGCCACCACAGCACGGAGCTGATTGGCGCGCCTCTGACCCCAGAAGTGCAGGGGGCGGCACTTCCGAGGTCAATCAGCTCCCTGTGCCCGGCGCCCGCAGTCTATTTGTATGCGCGTCTTAAAGACGCAGATACAGATAGATGGAGGTGCGCCTCTCACCCCTCCCCCCCTCCGAAAACACAGCGGATTTAATAGACTGTCTAACGGAGGGGGAGGAGGATGTAAAGAAGGGAATTTTGTTTACTTACCGTAAATTCCTTTTCTTCTAGCTCCAATTGGGAGACCCAGACAATTGGGTGTATAGGCTATGCCTCTGGAGGCCACACAAAGTATTACACTAAAAGTGTAAAGCCCCTCCCCTTCTGCCTATACACCCCCCGTGCTCTCACGGGCTCCTCAGTTTTGGTGCAAAAGCAAGAAGGAGGAAAAAATTATAAACTGGTTTAAAGTAAATTCAATCCGAAGGAATATCGGAGAACTGAAACCATTCAACATGAACAACATGTGTACACACAAAAAAACAGGGGCGGGTGCTGGGTCTCCCAATTGGAGCTAGAAGAAAAGGAATTTACGGTAAGTAAACAAAATTCCCTTCTTCTTTGTCGCTCCATTGGGAGACCCAGACAATTGGGACGTCCAAAAGCAGTCCCTGGGTGGGTAAATAATACCTCATAATAGAGCCGTAACGGCTCCGTCCTACAGGTGGGCAACCGCCGCCTGAAGGACTCGCCTACCTAGGCTGGCATCTGCCGAAGCATAGGTATGCACCTGATAGTGTTTCGTGAAAGTGTGCAGGCTCGACCAGGTAGCTGCCTGACACACCTGCTGAGCCGTAGCCTGGTGCCGCAAGGCCCAGGACGCTCCCACGGCCCTGGTAGAATGGGCCTTCAGCCCTGAGGGAACCGGAAGCCCCGAGGAACAATAAGCTTCGAGAATTGGTTCCTTGATCCACCGAGCCAGGGTTGATTTGGAAGCTTGTGTCCCTTTACGCTGGCCAGCGACAAGGACAAAGAGTGCATCCGAGCGGCGCAGGGGCGCCGTACGAGAAATGTAGAATCTGAGTGCTCTCACCAGATCTAACAAGTGCAAATCCTTTTCACATTGGTGAACTGGATGAGGACAAAAAGAGGGTAAGGAGATATCCTGATTGAGATGAAAGGGGGATACCACCTTAGGGAGAAATTCCGGAACCGGACGCAGAACCACCTTGTCCTGGTGAAACACCAGGAAAGGGGCTTTGCATGACAACGCTGCTAGCTCCGACACTCTCCGTAGTGAAGTGACTGCTACTAGGAAAACCACTTTCTGCGAAAGGCGTGAGAGAGATATCCCTCATTGGCTCGAACGGTGGTTTCTGAAGAACCATCAGCACCCTGTTCAGATCCCAGGGTTCTAACGGACGCTTGTAAGGAGGGACGATGTGACAAACCCCCTGCAGGAACGTGCGTACCTGTGGAAGTCTGGCTAGTCGCTTCTGAAAAAACACAGAGAGCGCAGAGACTTGTCCCTTAAGGGAGCCGAGCGACAAACCCTTTTCCAATCCGGATTGAAGGAAGGACAGAAAAGTGGGCAAGGCAAATGGCCAGGGGGAAAAACCCTGAGCAGAGCACCATGACAGGAATATTTTCCACGTCCTGTGGTAGATCTTGGCGGACGTTGGTTTCCTAGCCTGTCTCATAGTGGCAATGACCTCTGGAGATAATCCTGAAGACGCTAAGACCCAGGACTCAATGGCCACACAGTCAGGTTGAGGGCCGCAGAATTCAGATGGAAAAACGGCCCTTGAGACAGCAAGTCTGGTCGGTCTGGTAGTGCCCACGGTTGGCCGACCGTGAGATGCCACAGATCCGGGTACCACGACCTCCTCGGCCAGTCTGGAGCGACGAGGATGGCGCGGCGGCAGTCGGCCCTGATCTTGCGTAACACTCTGGGCAACAGTGCCAGAGGAGGAAACACATAAGGGAGTTGAAACTGCGACCAATCCTGAACTAAGGCGTCTGCCGCCAGAGCTCTGTGATCGTGAGATCGTGCCATGAATGCCGTGACCTTGTTGTTGTGCCGGGACGCCATTAGGTCGACGTCCGGCATCCCCCAGCGGCAACAGATCTCCTGAAACACGTCCGGGTGAAGGGACCATTCCCCTGCGTCCATGCCCTGGCGACTGACAAAGTCTGCTTCCCAGTTTTCTACGCCCGGGATGTGAACTGCGGAGATGGTGGAGGCCGTGGCTTCCACCCACATCAAAATCCGCTGGACTTCCTGGAAGGCTTGCCGACTGCGTGTTCCGCCTTGGTGGTTGATGTAAGCCACCGCTGTGGAGTTGTCTGACTGAATTCGGATCTGCTTGCCTTCCAGCCACTGCTGGAACGCTTTTAGGGCAAGATACACTGCCCTGATCTCCAGAACATTGATCTGAAGGGAGGACTCTTGCTGAGTCCACGTACCCTGAGCCCTGTGGTGGAGAAAGACTGCTCCCCACCCTGACAGACTCGCGTCCGTCGTGACCACCGCCCAGGATGGGGGTAGGAAGGATTTCCCCTTTGATAATGAAGTGGGAAGAAGCCACCACCGAAGGGAAGCTTTGGTTGCCTGAGAGAGGGAGACGTTCCTGTCGAGGGACGTCGACTTCCTGTCCCATTTGCGTAGGATGTCCCATTGAAGAGGACGCAGGTGAAACTGCGCGAAAGGGACTGCCTCCATTGCTGCCACCATCTTCCCCAGGAAGTGCATGAGGCGCCTCAAGGGGTGTGACTGACCTTGAAGGAGAGATTGTAACCCTGTCTGCAGTGACCGCTGTTTGTTCAGCGGGAGCATCACCATCGCTGAGAGGGTATGAAACTCCATGCCAAGATATGTCAGCGATTGGGCCGGTGTCAGATTTGACTTTGGAAAATTGATGACCCACCCGAAACTCTGGAGAGTCTCCAGAGTAGCCTTGAGACTGTGTTGGCATGCCTCTTTTGAGGGTGCCTTGACCAGCAGATCGTCTAAGTAAGGGATCACCGAGTGACCCTGAGAGTGGAGGACCGCAACTACTGTAGCCATGACCTTGGTGAAAACCCGTGGGGCTGTCGCCAGGCCGAACGGCAGTGCCGCGAACTGAAGGTGTTCGTCTCCTATGGCGAAGCGCAGGAAGCGCTGATGCTCTGGAGCAATCGGTACGTGGAGATAAGCATCTTTGATATCGATCGATGCAAGGAAATCTCCTTGGGACATTGAGGCGATGACGGAGCGGAGGGATTCCATCCGGAACCGCCTGGTCTTTACGTGTTTGTTGAGCAGTTTTAGGTCCAGGACAGGACGGAAAGACCCGTCCTTCTTTGGAACCACAAACAGGTTGGAGTAAAAACCGTGAGCCTGTTGCTGAAGAGGAACCGGGACCACCACTCCTTCTGCCTTCAGAGTGCCCACCGCCTGCAGAAGAGCATCGGCTCGCTTGGGAGGCGGAGATGTTCTGAAGAATCGAGTCAGAGGACGAGAGCTGAACTCTATCCTGTAACCGTGAGACAGAATGTCTCTCACCCAACGGTCTTTTACCTGTGGCAGCCAGGTGTCGCAAAAGCGGGAGAGCCTGCCACCGACCGAGGATGCGGTGTGAGGAGGTCGTAAGTCATGAGGAAGCCGCCTTGGTAGCGGCACCTCCGGCGGTCTTTTTAGGGCGTGACTTAGACCGCCATGAATCGGAGTTCCTCTGATCCTTCTGAGGCCTTTTGGACGAGGAGAATTGGGACCTGCCCGCACCCCGAAAGGACTGAAACCTCGACTGTCCCCTCCTCTGTTGGGGTATGTTTGGTCTGGCCTGGGGTAAGGATGTTTCCTTTCCCTTGGATTGTTTGATGATTTCATCCAATCTCTCACCAAACAAACGGTCGCCAGAAAATGGCAAACTGGTTAAGCACTTTTTGGAAGCCGAATCTGCCTTCCATTCCCGTAGCCACAAGGCCCTGCGTACTGCCACCGAATTGGCGGATGCTACCGCCGTACGGCTCGCAGAGTCCAGGACAGCATTAATAGCGTAGGACGCAAATGCCGGCGTTTGAGAGGTTATGGACGCCACTTGCGGCGCAGACGTACGTGTGAGTGCGTCAATTTGCGCTTGACCCGCTGAGATAGCTTGGAGTGCCCATGCGGCTGCGAATGCTGGAGCAAAAGACGCGCCGATAGCTTCATAGATGGATTTCAACCAGAGCTCCATCTGTCTGTCAGTGGCATCCTTGAGTGAAGCCCCATCTTCAACTGCAACTATGGATCTAGCCGCCAGTCTGGAGATTGGAGGATCCACCTTGGGACACTGAGTCCAGCCCTTGACCACGTCAGGGGGGAAGGGATAACGTGTATCCTTAAGGCGCTTGGAAAAACGCTTATCTGGACAAGCTCGGTGTTTCTGGACTGCCTCTCTGAAGTCAGAGTGGTCCAGAAACATACTCGTTGTACGCTTGGGAAACCTGAAACGGAATTTCTCCTGCTGAGAAGCTGACTCCTCTACTGGAGGAGCTGAGGGAGAAATATCCAACATTTGATTGATGGACGCGATAAGATCATTCACTATGGCGTCCCCATCAGGCGTATCAAGGTTGAGAGCGGCCTCAGAATCAGAATCCTGATCAGCTACCTCCGCTTCATCATACAGAGAGTCCTCCCGCTGAGACCCTGAACAATGTGATGATGTCGAGGGAATTTCCCAGCGAGCTCGCTTAAGCGGTCTGGGGCTGCGGTCCGTGTCAGAGACCTCACCCTTGGATCTATGAGATACCCCGGGAGGACATTGTTGTTCCAACTGAGGGGGACCAGGGAGCAATGATTCCACAGTGCCCATGGTCTGAGATACCGGTCTGGACTGCAAGGCTTCTAGTATCTTAGCCATAGTCTCAGAAAGTCTATCAGTAAAAACTGCAAACTCCGTCCCTGTCACCTGGACAGTGTTAGCAGGTGGTTCCCCCTGGGCCACCCTTAGCAGAGGCTCCGGCTGAGCAAGTGCCACAGGGGCCGAGCATTGCACACAATGAGGGTCAGTGGAACCTGCCGGTAGTATAGCCGTACATGCGGCGCAGGCAGCATAGTAAGCCTGTGCTTTGGCACCCTTGCTTTTTGCGGACGATATGCTGTTGTCTCCTCTGAGCAATCCAGGAGGGTATATAGCCAAAAATCAACCGTGCACCATACAGTGTAAAGTATAGCCTATAATCATATAATCTATAAGTACACTTCTGCACTAGTGGGGCCAGCACCACAGGTGCTGCTTACCGCCCGCTTAAAGCGGTTGTGTGCTCACCAGAATCCCAGCCTGGGTCTCCCAGAGCTTGTCTCCCCTCTCCAGCGTCAGAAGAGCTGACAGGAATGGCTGCCGGCGTCCTGAGGAGAGGAGGGGGCCGTGGGCGTGCCCTAGAAAGTGCGGGAATCTGGTGCCCCACTGTGCACAGTGAGGGGGGTGGAGTATGCAAAGCATGTTCCAGCCCTCAGTGCTGACGTCCTGTACAGCGTCCCGCCCTTCCCCTGACTGGCAGGCCTGGGGGCGGGAAAAGAGTGAGACTAGGCCGCAAAAGCCGGGGACTAAAGTTATAAGCGCGGCCGGCGTATAAGCGCGGTCGGCGCGGTAGTCCCCGGCGTACTAAGATTCCCAGCCGCGCTGCAATGTGAAATGGCAGCGCGCGGTCAGCGCGGTAGTCCCCAGTAAACTAACACACCCAGCCACGCTGCAGTGTGTGATGGCACAAGCGCGGTCAGCGCTGCGGTCCCCGGTGCACTAACACACCCAGCAATGCTGGGGTGTTTCTGTGCGCGGTCCCCACGGGGACACAGAGTACCTCAAAGTAGCAGGGCCTTGTCCCTGACGATACTCGGCTCCTTGTCCAGCAGAGTCCCCAGGAACTGTGGATGGAGCACGGTCTCAGTGCCTGGAGACCGATAGGATCCCACTTCACCCAGAGCCCAAAAGGGGATGGGGAAGGAAAACAGCATGTGGGCTCCAGCCTCCGTACCCGCAATGGATACCTCAACCTTAACAACACCGCCGACAAGAGTGGGGTGAGAAGGGAGCATGCTGGGGGCCCTGTTATGGGCCCTCTTATCTTCCATCCGACATAGTCAGCAGCTGCTGCTGACTAAGCTGTGGAGCTATGCGTGGATGTCAGCCTCCTTCGCACAAAGCATGAAAACTGAGGAGCCCGTGAGAGCACGGGGGGTGTATAGGCAGAAGGGGAGGGGCTTTACACTTTTAGTGTAATACTTTGTGTGGCCTCCGGAGGCATAGCCTATACACCCAATTGTCTGGGTCTCCCAATGGAGCGACAAAGAAAAAAATATTATTTTTTTTGCAGCCAGAAGGTGCCGCCCCCCCCCCACAACACGGCGCCCCAGGCACCGGACCACGGGTGCCTAATGGTAAATACGGCCCTGCACGTCAGTGAAAAACATTGACGTTCTTCACTGACATGTAAAACACGCACATGTCCCTCCGTGTGCCGTGATTCACGGCACACGTGGGTTGTCTAAGTGCAATCTGGGCTCCGTTCTCCGTGGCCCGTGATGGCACTTAGAAATCAACTCACCTGTGCCCGCTCCCGCTCTCCATGGTGCTGATCGCTCCCGCGGTGCAGCATCCGGCCGGCGCTGACCCCCGCAGCAGCTGCTTCCGGGTCGGCTGTGTCATGCAATCATGAATATGCGCGACAGTAATGAGCCGGCTCAGAAGCAGCAGGGAGAACAGGCTGCAGAGAGCGCCACTGAAGCAGGGTGAGTAAAAATGTTTTTTATTTTATAAGCACGTTTTTTTCTGGCACGTGTTTCACGGATCACACCACTGCGTGGTCCGTGGGACATCCGTGATGCCAGAAAAAAATGGACGTCTCCGTGCGGCAATCACGGCCACACGTGCACGCTGCACGGAGACATGGTCAGTGACAAATCACTGATGTGTGAGCAGACCCATTCATTATAATGGGTGTGCGTATGTCAGTGATTCTGGTACGTAGAAAAAAAAAGCACAAACGTCCCAGAATCACTGACGTGTGATACAGGCCTTAAGGGCATAAAAATTAAAAGCTTGAAAATTGCAGCAGCATGGACCGGGGACTGGGTAGCCACCGCAGGACGGCCGGGCAGGTGAGAGAACCAACGTCCACGCCGGGGGAGGAAGGCAGGGCAGCGCGCGGACATCAGTATGGGCGTTACAGCAGGACCATTCCATCATGGGTTATATATATATATATATATATATATATAGCTAGATAGATAGAGATATACATATAGATATATACAGTGCCTACAAGTAGTCTTCAACCCCCTGCAGATTTAGCAGGTTTGATAGGATGCAAATAAGTTAGAGCCTGCAAACTTCAAACAAGAGCAGGATTTATTAACAGATGCATAAATCTTACAAACCAACAAGTTATGTTGCTCAGTTAATTTTTAATAAATTTTTAACATAAAAGTGTGGGTCAATTATTATTCAACCCCTAGGTTTAATATTTTGTGGAATAACCCTTGTTTGCAATTACAGCCAATAATCGTCTTTTATAAGACCTGATCAGGCCGGCACAGGTCTCTGGAGTTATCTTGGCCCACTCCTCCATGCAGATCTTCTCCAAGTTATCTAGGTTCTTTGGGTGTCTCATGTGGACTTTAATCTTGAGCTCCTTCCACAAGTTTTCAATTGGGTTAAGGTCAGGAGACTGACTAGGCCACTGCAACACCTTCATTTTTTCCCTCTTGAACCAGGCCTTGGTTTTCTTGGCTGTGTGCTTTGGGTCGTTGTCTTGTTGGAAGATGAAATGATGACCCATCTTAAGATCCTTGATGGAGGAGCGGAAGTTCTTGGCCAAAATCTCCAGGTAGGCCGTGCTATCCATCTTCCCATGGATGCGGACCAGATGGCCAGGCCCCTTGGCTGAGAAACAGCCCCACAGCATGATGCTGCCACCACCATGCTTGACTGTAGGGATGGTATTCTTGGGGTCGTATGCAGTGCCATCCAGTCTCAAAACGTCACGTGTGTGGTTGGCACCAAAGATCTCGATCTTGGTCTCATTAGACCAGAGAACCTTGAACCAGTCTGTCTCAGAGTCCTCCAAGTGATCATGAGCAAACTGTAGACGAGCCTTGACATGACGCTTTGAAAGTAAAGGTACCTTACGGGCTCGTCTGGAACGGAGACCATTGCGGTGGAGTACGTTACTTATGGTATTGACTGAAACCAATGTCCCCACTGCCATGAGATCTTCCCAGAGCTGCTTCCTTGTTGTCCTTGGGTTAGTCTTGACTCTTCGGACAAGCCTGGCCTCGGCACGGGAGGAAACTTTCAAAGGCTGTCCAGGCCGTGGAAGGCTAACAGTAGTTCCATAAGCCTTCCACTTCCGGATGATGCTCCCAACAGTGGAGACAGGTAGGCCCAACTCCTTGGAAAGGGTTTTGTACCCCTTGCCAGCCTTGTGACCCTCCACGATCTTGTCTCTGATGGCCTTGGAATGCTCCTTTGTCTTTCCCATGTTGACCAAGTATGAGTGCTGTTCACAAGTTTGGGGAGGGTCTTAATTAGTCAGAAAAGGCTGGAAAAAAAGATAATTAATCCAAACATGTGAAACTCATTGTTCTTTGTGCCTGAAATACTTCTTAATACTTTAGGGGAACCAAACAGAATTCTGGTGGTTTGAGGGGTTGAATAATAAATGACCCTCTGAATAAACTTTTCTCAATTTAAAAAAATAAAAATAAAAAAGAAATAACATTCTTTTTTGCTGCAGTGCATTTCACACTTCCAGGCTGATCTACAGTCCAAATGTCACAATGCCAAGTTAATTCCGAATGTGTAAACCTGCTAAATCTGCAGGGGGTTGAATACTACTTGTAGGCACTGTATATATATAAAAACAGTGTTTGTATACATATATATATATACATATTGTCACGCTTCCCGGGTCCAGACGTCGTTCCTCACTCACCGCTCCGGTCCCCGAGTCCCCTGCCTCCAGCCACACGCCCTCTTCGGCACCGCTCCCTGCTCTGGCTTCCAGCACCCGGGCGTCGCGCATGCGCATTAGGGCGCGCGCGGTCACTGACCTCCTCTTAAAGGCCCAGCACTCCCTAACAGGATATTGCATCAGTCATGGTCAGGTATATTAGGAGCTTCCTGCCTGGAGGGCGTCGCCTGTTCTACGAGTTCTATAGCTAGGAGTCCAGGTCCCGCTTGCTGTCTTGCATTAACACTGTGTCTTCCACAGAACCAGTTCTACCAAGTTAACCTGGTCTTGTCCACAACCTGTCCTGTGGGGACTGTCCTGCCAAGCTATCCTGACCTAGGCCACAACCTGTACGAGTGGTCCTACGGGGACTGTCAGCTGAGACTCCACCATCTTCTCCAGCCTGAACTCGCTTCCTACCCTTGGCTTCACCTGGTGACCCCTGCCTCCTTCTGGTTGGACTCTGCTCACGTCTGCCGACTCAACCTGGCACCAGTACCTGGGCACCGTGATTCAACCTGGCACCAGTCCCTAGGCACCGTGGTCTAACCTGGTACCAGTAACTCTGTGTCCTCAAGGACTTACTCATTCCTGCTTCTAGAAGGACTCTGCCCTTGCCCCACCTTCTGCTCCAGCAACTGTGTCCCTGGTCCCTCTGGTAGGCTTGCAGGACTATCCCAGTCTAGGGGTAGCGCTAGCTGCTTCGCCGGAGGTGACACGAGCACGGTCCAGAGGATCCACCACCCGGGCGTAACATATATATAGATGCCTGATGGCATTTTATTGAGTATATCTATTATATATATATATTGCTGTTCTGCATAGGCTTAAATCCCCTCAGTCAGATAATAACAGAGTCTAGCTATGGATACAGTTTCAAGAGTGGAAGCATCATCAGCCACCTGCTCTACATGGATGACATCAAGCTGTATGCGAAAAATGAACGAGACATCAGTTCACTCATCCACCTGACCAGGATATACAGCGAAGACATTGGGATGTCCTTCGGACTGGAGAAGTGTGGCCGGCTGGTCATAAAAAGAGGCAAGGTAGTAAAGACTGATGGAGTAGAACTACCGGAAGGGCACATAGCAGATGTACAAACCTGCTACAAGTACCTTGGCATCCCACAGGGATACGGTAACCATGATGAGGAGGCAAGGAAAGCAGCAACATCCAAATACCATCAAAGGGTAAGACAGGTCCTAAAGAGCCAGCTCAATGGGAAGAATAAGATCCGCGCCATCAATACATACGCTCTGCCAGTTATCAGATACCCTGCTGGCATAGTGTGCTGGCCAAAAGAAGAAATGGAAACTGCAGATGTGAAGACACGGAAGCTCCTCATAATGCATGGTGGTCTCCACCCCAAGTCAAACACCCAAACATTGTATACCAACAGAAAGGAGGGTGGTCGAGGCTTGATAGGTGTCCAAGCCACCATCATGGATGAAACAAGAAGTATCCAGGAATACATCAGAAAAATGGCACCAAAAGATGAAATGCTGAAGGAGAGCCTAAGACAGCAACAACAACAGTCCGAGAAGGAAGAACAACAACATGAAGTGCCATGGCAAGACAAGCCGCTGCATGGAATGTACCATAGACAGATAATGGAGGTGGCTGACATGAAGAAATCCTACCAATGGCTGGAGAAAGCTGGACTCCAGGACAGCACAGAGGCACTAATCATAGCAGCACAAGAGCAGGCACTAAGTACCAGATCCATAGAAGCAGGGATCTACCACACAAGACAAGACCCAAGGTGTAGACTATGTAAAGAAACCACGGAAACAATCCGACATATAGTGGCAGGATGCAAAATGTAAGCAGGAACAGCGTACACCGAACGCCACAACCAAGTAGCGGGAATTGTTTACAGGAATATCTGTACAGTGTATGGGCTAAGTCCCCCTACGTCCAGGTGGGGACCCCAGAAAAAGTGGTGGAGAATGAAAGGGATAAAATCCTGTGGGACTTCAAGATCCAGACGGATAAGCAAGTGGTAGCTAACCAACCAGATATCGTGATAGTAGACAAGGATCAGAAGACAGCAATGATAATAGATGTGGCAGTGCCTAATGACAGTAACATCAGAAAGAAGGAATATGAGAAGCTGGAGAAATACCAGGGCCTTAAAGAACAACTGGAGAAGATGTGGAAGGTGAAGGTAACAGTGATTCTGTGGTGATGAGTGGTGATAGGGGTCACTGCTCCAAGTGCTCCTAAGTTGGAAAAATGGCAGCAACAGATTCCAGGAGCAACATCTGAGCTCTCTGTCCAGAAAAGTGCACTGCTGGGAACAACTAAGATCCTGCGCAGAACCCTCAAACTCCCAGGCCTCTGGTAGAGGACCCGAGAATGAGGAAGGACAAATAACCACCCACAGGGGGTGAGAAGGTAGTTTTTATATATAACAGTCATATGAAAAAGTTTGGGCACCCCTATTAATGGTAACCTTTTTTCTGTATAACAATTTGGGTTTTGCAGCAGCTATTTCAGTTTCATATATCTAATAAATGATGGACTCAGTAATATTTCTGAATTGAAATGAGGTTTATTGTACTAACAGAAAATGTGCAATCTGCATTTAAACTAAATTTGACAGGTGCAAAAGTATGGGCACCTCAAGATAAAAGTGACATTAATATTTTGTAGATCCTCCTTTTGCAAAAATCACAGCCTCTAGTCGCTTCCTGTAGCTTTTAATGAGTTCCTGGATTCTGGATGAAGGTAGATTTGACCATTCTTGTTTACAAAACAATTCCAGTTCAGTTAAGTTTGATGGTCACAGAGCATGGACCGCCCGCTTCACATCAACCCACAGATTTTCAATGATATTCAGGTCTGGGGACAGGGATGGCCATTCCAGAACATTGTAATTGTTCCTCTGCATGAATGCCTGAGTAGATTTGGAGCGGTGTTTTGGATCATTGTCTTGCTGAAATATCCATCCCCTGCGTAACTTCAACTTCGTCACTGATTCTTGCACATTAAGCCAGCTTTACACCTTACAATTAGGTATGCGATCTCGTATGCGATGTGACACGCCCAGGTCGCATATGCGATTGAATGAGATTGCACGTAGGTCGTTCATTTGCTGTCACACGAGCGTTAGTAGTCTATGTTAAATTGATCAATTTTGTGTGCGATCCTTTAGATCATGTGTTCTGTGACGTATGCATTGGGCACCTTTTTTTTTTTTTTTTTATTTATTGACTTGCCAAGCGCGTGTAATGTGTAGGGATGCGTTTTTACTATGTCATCTGCCATTCAGCTCTGCTACATGGCCGCTGACAGCAGACATAGACAGCCATGTAGCAGAGCTGAATGGCAGATGACAGCAGACACAGACAGAGCCGCACTGTCAGAATGAACTCGGGTGAACCTCACCCGACTTCATTGTCATGTTGCGGCTCTGTCTGTGTCGCGTCCTGATTAGCGGTCACCAGTGAAGGACTCACCGGTGACCGCTAAACTCCTGAGTAAGTGAATTGAGCAGCCCTCTCTCATACTCACCGATCTCCGGCCCGGCTCTGCACGGCGTTCACACTGCTCCGGCGGCTTTTACTGTTTTGAAAAAGCCGGCCGCCCATTAAACAATCTCGTATTCCCTGCTTTCCCCGCCCACCGGCGCCTATGATTGGTTACAGTGAGACACGCCCCCACGCTGAGTGACAGGTGTCACACTGCACCCAATCACAGCAGCCGGTGGGCGTGTCTATACTGTGCAGTGAAATAAATAATTAAATAATTAAAAAAAACGGCGTGCGGTCCCCCCCAATTTTAAAACCAGCCAGATAAAGCCATACGGCTGCAGGCTGGTATTCTCAGGATGGGGAGCTCCACTTTATGGGGAGCCCCCCAGCCTAACAATATCAGTCAGCAGCCGCCCAGAATTGCCGCATACATTAGATGCGACAGTTCTGGGACTGTACCCGGCTCTTCCCGATTTGCCCTGGTGCGTTGGCAAATCGGGGTAATAAGGAGTTATTGGCAGCCCATAGCTGCCAATAAGTCCTAGATTAATCATGTCAGGCGTCTATGAGACACCTTCCATGATTAATCTGTAAATTACAGTAAATAAACACACGCCCAAAAAAATCCTTTATTAGAAATAAAAAACACAAACACATTCCCTGGTTAACCACTTTAATCTGCCCCAAAAAGCCCTCCTTGTCCGGCGTACTCCAGGATGATGCAGCATCGCTTCCAGCGCTGCTGCATGGAGGTGACCGGAGCTGCAGCAGACACAGCCGCTCCGGTCACCTCCACACAGCAAATGAAGACAGCCGCGCGATCAGCTGAGCTGTCACTGAGGTTACCCGCAGCCACCGCTGCATCCACCGCTGGATCCAGTGACAGCTTGTAACCTCAGTGACAGCTCAGCCGATCGCGCTGCTGTCTTCAGTTGCTATGTGGAGGTGACCGGAGCGGCGGTGTTTTCTGCAGCTCCGGTCACCTCCATGCAGCAGCGCTGGATGCGACGCTGGAGCATCCTGGATTACGCCGGACAAAGAGGGCTTTTTGGGGCTGATTAAAGTGGTTAACCAGGGTATATGTGTGTGATTTTTATTTCTAATAAAGGATTTTTTCGGGCGTGTGTGTTTATTTACTGTAATTTACAGATTAATCATGGAAGGAATCTCGGGGAGACGCCTGACATGATTAATCTAGGACTTATTGGCAGCTATGGGCTGCCAATAACTCCTTATTACCCCGATTTGCCAACGCACCTGGGCAAATCGGGAAGAGCCGGGTACAGTCCCAGAACTGTCGCATCTAATGTATGCGGCAATTCTGGGCGGCTGCTGACTGATATTGTTAGGGTGGGGAGCTCCCCATAACGTGGAGCTCCCCATCCTGAGAATACCAGCCTGCAGCCGTATGGCTTTATCTGGCTGGATTTAAAATTGGGGGATACCGCACGCCGTTTTTTTTAATTATTTAATTATTTATTTCACTGCACAGTATAGACACGCCCACCGGCTGCTGTGATTGGGTGCAGTGTGACACCTGTCACTCAGCGTGGGGGCGTGTCTCACTGTAACCAATCATAGGCGCCGGTGGGCGAGGAAAGCAGGGAATACGAGATTGTTTAATGGGCGGCCGGCTTTTTCAAAACAGTAAAAGCCGCCGGAGCAGTGTGAATGTCGTGCAGAGCCGGGCCGGGGATCGGGGATCGGTGAGTATGAGAGAGGGGGTAAGAGGGATAGACTGACATGGACAGAGAGAGAGGGACAGAGATAGTGACGGACTGACAGAGATTAGTGAATGACAGACATTGTGAGGCGCTTCAGAACGCAGCTTTTCAGCTGCGCTCTGAAGCAGAACTTTTTTAAGCTGCGGTGCAGAGCGCACACCTGCGCACATAGCCTCAGACACCGAAATCGTATGAGGGATGTCACACGTCACAATTGACTAGGTTCATACAACAAAACGTCCAATGTATGCGGAATAAACGACGTGTATGCGATCACCGTATTTTCGTTCAATCTTGATCGCACGTAGGTGTCACACGAAAATACGTCACGAACGATGCAGGATGTGCGTCACTTACAACTTGACCCCGACGACGGATTGAAAGATTTATTGAAGCGTGTAAAGCAGGCATTATTGTCAAGAATCTGCTGATACTGAGTTGAATCAATGCGACCCTCAACTTTAACAAGATTCCCGGTGCCGGCATTGGCCACACAGCCCCAAAGCATGATGGAACCTCCACCAAATTTTACTGTGGGTAGCAAGTGCTTTTCTTGGAATGCCGTGATTTTTTGCCTCCATGCATAACGCCTTTTTGTATGACCAAACAATTCAACATTTGTTTCATCAGTCCACAGGACCTTCTTCCAAAATGTAATTGGCTTGTTCAAATGTGCTTTTGCATACCTCAGGCGGCTCTGTTTGTGGCGTGCTTGCAGAAACGGCTTCTTTTGCATCACTCTCCCATACAGCTTCTCCTTGTGCAAGGTGCGCTGTATTGTTGATTGATGCACATTGACACCATCTGCAGCAAGATGATGCTGCAGGTCTTTGGAGGTGGTCTGTGGATTGTCCTTGACTGTTCTCACCATTCTTCTTCTCTGCCTTTCTGATATTTTTCTTGGCCTGCCACTTCTGGGCTTAACAAGAACTGTTCCTGTGTTCTTCCATTTCCTTACTATGTTCCTCACAGTGGAAACTGACAGTTTAAATCTCTGAGACAACTTTTTGTATCCTTCCCCTGAACAACTATGTTGACTAATCATTGTTTTCAGATCATTTGAGAGTTGTTTTGAGGAGCCCATGATGACACTCTTCATAGGAGATTCAAATAGGAGAACAACTTGCAAGTGGCCACCTTAAATACCTTTTCTCATGATTGGATTCACCTGCTTGTGAAGTTCAAAGCTCAACGAGGTTACAAAACCAATTTAGTGCTTCAGTAAGTCAGTAAAAAGTAGTTAGGAGTGTTCAGATCACGAAATTGATAAGGGTGCCCATACTTATGCACCGGTTAAATTTTGTTTAAATACGGATTGCACATTTTCTGTCAGTACAATAAACCTCATTTCAATCCAGAAATATTACTGAGTCCATCAGTTATTAGATATATGAAACTGAAATAGCTGTTGCACAAACCCAAATTGTTATAAAGAAAAAAGAAGGTTAACATTAATAGGGGTGCACAAACTTTTTCATATGACTGTAATTATATATATATATATATATATATATATATATATATATATATATATATATAATTGCCTTATACTGTGTCTGTCTTGCTCCAAAATTGTGTCACGTGACAGTGTCACCGTAAGAGTCATAAAAGTGACAACTGTCGGATTGGCCGCTGGGCTCGGCCTGGCCCCGCCCCCCCACGGATTGGCCGCTCGCCTCGGCCTGGCCCCGACCCCTGCATGGATTAGCCGCTCTTGGCTCGGCCTTGCTCCGCCCCCCCACGGATTGACAGCTCGCCTCGGCCTGGCCCCGCCCCCCACATGGATTAGCCGCTCGCCCCGGACCTCCGCACGCATCGCCCACTCCAGCGTACACCGGCTCCCGGTACACATGTGCTGGGAGCCGGCATACGCTGCGGTCAATAATGAAGTGTCATGCAGCGGTGAAAGAGTTAAAGACACTGCAAGACACTTCATTATAGGCAGCGGGCACCCCCAGAAGAGAAAAGACAGAAGAAAGAAGACCCCGCAGTCATACTCACCAGACGCCGACCGGGAGCAGGTGAGCGCATCAAGGTCCTGCAGCGGCGGAACACGCACACACACATAAGAACAGACACACACACATCAGATAACACTCACTCCCTTTCACACACACATCAGATAACACTCACTCCCTTTCACACACACATCAGATCGCATCCACACACAACAACATCCAGTGATATCGCTTACTTCTCGGCGGCGATACTGTGCGTGCAGTGACCTTCCAGGACCTGCCGGAGGATCACATGGCCGGAAGCATGTGGTATCTCCAGATGTTGTGAGTGTGTGAGCGCATATGTGCGATATCGTCAGTGTGTGTGTGCGTGTATGCGATCGGGTGTGTGCGTGTATGCGATCGGGTGTGTGCGTGTGTTCTGATGTGTGAGTGTTTGCGATCGGATCTGTGAGTGTCGGCGGAGGAGCACGGCGTGCAGCACAGCTGCTGGGACCGCCCACCGGAGGTCACAGGGAGAAGTGGGGTGTGAGTGTATGCGATCAGATGTGTGTGTGGCGCCCTAGGACCTGGTCGCCACAACGGCATTGCCCTCCTGAGGGTTAATGCTGAGCCTGGAGGTAATGGGGAAATCTACTGGCCAGTAAGTTAACATCCACCGCAGTTTCTCCCTCAGGCCAGTAGGGGGAGCTCTGAACCTGAAGTTTCAGGGAGCTTCCTTAAGCCTGACCTGGGGGAGGAGTTAGTTAGTCTGTAGGGAGCAGCAGAAGTGAACAGACACAGAGTGAGCTGTCCTGTGAATCTGGGGCCTAGAGCTGGAGCAGTTTGGCCCAGAGAAGCAGGAGTAGCTGAGAGGCAGCAGAGAGACTCGGACATCGGAGTCTGTGGTTGCCAGGGTATAAAATCCGTCCCTGGTAGCCGAATCCGAAGGGCAGGGGAGCTGCAAGCCCCTGGCCCAGACACATCCAAGGTACAGCTGCAGCATCAGGGCCCGGTGTGGACCCCAGCGGAGAAGCACCAGGGAGTGGGCCTGCGCAGCCACCTACAGAGGGAAGGGACGTGCTATTGGTCCCAGCAGCGAAGAGGGCCATTGCTGGATTCAGAGAAGCAGGGTCCTATCATCACCAAGAAAGGTACAGGAGTAGGCCTCATACTCAGCTGGCCAGAAAGATCACCCCAAGTACTTCCAGGCCGACCGGATCCCCATCACCACCTGTAACGGTCTCCCAGGACTGGACTGTTCCCAGAGTAAAAGAGGAAAAGGTAAAGAGACTGTTGTTTGTGCCTGGTTCTTTCCTCGCCTGTCGGCCCTGCACCGTGTTAGTCACACAGCACCATAGACTTTCACAAGCACCAACTGTGCCCCGGGCATTGCTCCACCTGTGGGGAGCAGTACTACCATAGCTGCTATATCATCATCCCGGAGGCCTCACACAGCAGCGGCGGCTTAATAGCCGCATGCCACAGGTGGCGTCACGAACACAACCATTAACAAGCAAGCCACATATTCAACTGACACCCACCAGGGCCACGGAGCCGGGCCCAGCCACCACTGACTACCACCGGACTAGTCCGGCCCGGCACCGGGTGTCCCATAGCCCTGGGGTGGGCGAGTCATGTGCGTGTATACTGTCTGATGTGTGACTGTGGAGCACGATGGGGAGTGCGCAGCATGGGGGATGGAGCACGATGGGGGGTGCGCAGCATGGGAAATAGAGCACGATGGGGGGTGCGCAGCATGGGGGATGGAGCACGATGGGGAGTGCGCAGCATGGGGGATGGAGCACGATAGGGGTGCGCAGCATGGGGGATGGAGCACGATAGGGGTGCGCAGCATGGGGGATGGAGCACGATGGGGGGGTGCGCAGCATGGGGGATGGAGCACGATGGGGGTGCGCAGCATGGGGGATGGAGCACGATGGGGGTGCGCAGCATGGGGGATGGAGTACGATGGGGGGTGCGCAGCATGGGGGATGGAGCACGATGGGGGTGCACACCTCCCCCCAAAACACACACAGCGCCACACGCGCACCACACAACACACCACACACACACTGGGAACCACAAACACTGCCCTACACAGACAACGCCGCACACACACACACAACACCCAACACACAAACACCGCGGCATACACAAATATACGCACATACCGCGCAACACACACACTGCACAAAACATACCTCCCCCAAAACACACACATGCACTCCACACCCACACAAACCGCGCAACACACAGCATCACACACACACAGAACGCTGTAGACACACAGCACTCGACAAACAACGCAACACACATACAACACCGCTCTCACACACACCCCCACCCAGACAACACCCAGAACATGTACAGCCCCTACACAAACACTGGCAACTACACACAACATCGATATATATAACAAAAAACATACATTAACTACACAATAAATTCTAGAATACCTGATGCGTTAGAATCGGGCCACCTTCTAGTATATCTATATATATAATTGCCCTATTCTGTCTGTCTGTCTGTCTTGCTCCAAAATTGTGTCCTTACGGTGACACAAAGCTGATTGGCCGCTGGGCTCGCCATGGCCCCGCCCACCCGCACGGATTGGCTGCTCGCCCAGGCTGCGCCCCCACACGGATTGGCCGGCTGCTCGCCCAGGCTCCGCCCCCCCCACAGATTGGCCTCTCGCCCCGGCACCCTGCAGGCATTGGCAACTTGGCCACGCCCCGCCCCCCTCACGCAATGCACGCTAGCTCTGGCCCCGCCCCCCCCACGCATTCCCCGAACCGACACGGTCACGGAGACACGACTACCAGGTGAGTACTGTACCCCTGGGAGCCCACATCAGCGTACGCCGCCAAACCAGCCGACACATACCCTCGCATTGCTGGGGCTGGCCGGCGTATGCTGGTGTGGGCTCCCGTGCGAGCGGGGGACGAGATACGCTGGTAACCATGGTAGCATAGTTACCAGTGCATCAAGATCCTGCAGCGGCGGAACATACACACACGCACACACAACAGCACACACATGTAGTGGGTGAACAAATCCCCTACCAAGAAAAAGTATAGTTAGCCCGGAAATGCTGTTAATAAAAATGTTTGACTTTTATTATTGTGTATTGTGGTAGGGCACCCCTAGTGGCCGGGTGGGACGGCTGTCGCCACCGTGAAGGAGGAGCCAGCTGAATCATAGGGGAATGTGTGTGTGTGTGCGAGTAGTTGGATCCGGGACGGAAGAGTGAGAACATCGAGGGGCAGAGTGTGTGAGCGGGACCAGCAGGGGGCGCCGGAGAGTAAGGAGTGGAACGTAACCTCAGGGTGTGAAGCAACTGGTGTGGGTCCGGTGTGCGTGAAACCAAAGAGTGGGAGCCCGGCGAAGTGGAGTACCCCGGGCATATCCCCATCAGAGGGTGCGTTAGGGCAGGCTGCCCCCAGCTCCACCGAAAGTGCCTGATTTGACTGCCGGATCGTGATGTACAATAAAGGATGTCTTTTGTTACCAGCACCCTTTGTCTGAAGATCGTTTGTACACCGTCCGGCGAATGCACCATCACACTCTGCCCCACCAAGTCAGCTCCCGACCTTGAGGTAGTGGTGAGACCAGGGACAAGCCTGAAATCTACAGCCACGACTACAAGGCCGGAGGCTCCCCTGGCTCATCATTACACACACATCAGATCACACTCACTCTAACACACACATAACAGCACACACACACACATCAGATCACACTCACTCTCACACACACCTCACACACACATCACATCGCATCCACACACTCACAACGTCCTGGGATATCGCTTGCTTCTCGGCGGCGATACTGTGCTGTGAGCTTCCAGGACCTGCGGGCGGATCACATGGCCAGAAGCATGTGGTATCTCCGGATGTTGTGAGTATGAGCGCGTATGTGCAATATCGTCAATGTGTGTGTGTGTGAGTGTATGCGATCGGGTGTGTGTGAGTGTATGCGATCGGGTGTGTGTGAGTGTATGCGATCGGGTGTGTGTGAGTGTATGCGATCGGGTGTGTGAGTGTCGGCAGAGGAGCACGGCATGCTGGAGGAGGCTGGGAGGAGAGAGGCTGATCCTGGGGAAGGCTGGGATGGGGAGGCTGAGAGAAGAGAGGCTGATGCTGGGGGAGGCTGAGGCTGGGGTAGGCTGGGAGGAGAGAGGCTGATGCTGTGAGGAGAGAGGCTGATGCTGGGAGGAGAGAGGCTGATGCTGGGAGGAGAGAGGCTGATGCTGGAGGAGAGAGGCTGATGCTGGGAGGAGAGAGGCTGATGCTGGGAGGAGAGAGGCTGATGCTGGGAGGAGAGAGGCTGATGCTGGGAGGAGAGAGGCTGAGGCTGGGGTAGGCTGAGGCTGGGGTAGGGCTGAGGCTGGGGTAGGCTGAGGCTGGGGTAGGCTGAGGCTGGGGTAGGCTGGGAGGAGAGAGGCTGATGCTGGGGACAGAAAAGGCTGATGCTGGGAGGAGAGAGGCTGATGCTGGGAGGAGAGAGGCTGATGCTGGGGGAGGCTGAGGCTGGGGTAGGCTGGGAGGAGAGAGGCTGATGCTGGGAGGAGAGAGGCTCATGCTGGGGGAGGCTGAGGCTGGGGTAGGCTGGGAGGAGAGAGGCTGATGCTGGGAGGAGAGAGGCTCATGCTGGAGGAGAGAGGCTGATGGTAGGGATAGAAAAATCTGATGCTTGGAGGAGAGAGGCTGATGCTGGGGACAGAAAAGGCTGATGCTGGGAGGAGAGAGGCTGATGCTGGGATGAGAGAGGCTGATGCTAGGGATAGAAAATCTGATGCTTGGAGGAGAGAGGCTGATGCTGGGGACAGAAAAGGCTGATGCTGGGAGGAGAGAGGCTGATGCTGGGATGAGAGAGGCTGATGCTAGGGATAGAAAAATCTGATGCTTGGAGGAGAGAGGCTGATGCTGGGGACAGAAAAGGCTGATGCTGGGAGGAGAGAGGCTGATGCTGGGATGAGAGAGGCTGATGCTACGGATAGAAAAATCTGATGCTTGGAGGAGAGAGGCTGATGCTGGGGACAGAAAAGGCTGATGCTGGGAGGAGAGAGGCTGATGCTGGGATGAGAGAGGCTGATGCTGGGAGGAGAGAGGCTGATGCTGGGGACAGAGACGCTGATGCTGAGGACAGAGAGAGGCTGATGCTGGGGACAGAGAGAGGCTGATGCTTGGGGACAGAGAGAGGCTGATGCTGGGGACAGAGAGGCTGATGCTGGGGACAGAGAGGCTGATGCTGGGGACAGAGAGGCTGATGCTGGGGACAGAGAGGCTGATGCTGGGGACAGAGAGGCTGATGCTGGGGACAGAGAGGCTGATGCTGGGGACAGAGAGGCTGATGCTGGGGACAGAGAGGCTGATGCTGGGGACAGAGAGGCTGATGCTGGGGACAGAGAGGCTGATGCAGGGGACAGAGAGGCTGATGCAGGGGACAGAGAGGCTGATGCTGGGGACAGAGAGGCTGATGCTGGGGACAGAGAGGCTGATGCTGGGGACAGAGAGGCTGATGCTGGGGACAGAGAGGCTGATGCTGGGGACAGAGAGGCTGATGCTGGGAGGAGAGAGGCTGATGCTGGGAGGAGAGAGGCTGATGCTGGGAGGAGAGAGGCTGATGCTGGGAGGAGAGAGGCTGATGCTGGGAGGAGAGAGGCTGATGCTGGGGGGAGAGAGGCTGATGCTGGGGGGAGAGAGGCTGATGCTGGGGGGAGAGAGGCTGATGCTGGGAGGAGAGAGGCTGATGCTGGGGGAGAGAGGCTGATGCTGGGAGGAGAGAGGCTGATGCTGGGAGGAGAGAGGCTGATGCTGGGAGGAGAGAGGCTGATGCTGGGAGGAGAGAGGCTGATGCTGGGAGGAGAGGGGCTGATGCTGGGAGGAGAGAGGCTGATGCTGGGAGGAGAGAGGCTGATGCTGGGAGGAGAGAGGCTGATGCTGGGAGGAGAGAGGCTGATGCTGCAGGCAGAGAAGCTGATGCTGCGGGTAGAGAGGCTGATGCTGGTGCAGCATGGGGGATGGAGCACGTTTGGGAGTGCGCAGCATGGCAGATGGAGCACGTTTGGGAGTGCGCAGCATGGCGGATGGAGCACGTTTGGGAGTGCGCAGCATGGCGGATGGAGCACGTTTGGGAGTGCGCAGCATGGCGGATGGAGCACGTTTGGGAGTGCGCAGCATGGCGGATGGAGCACGTTTGGGAGTGCGCAGCATGGCGGATGGAGCACGTTTGGGAGTGCGCAGCATGGCGGATGGAGCACGTTTGGGAGTGCGCAGCATGGCGGATGGAGCACGTTTGGGAGTGCGCAGCATGGCGGATGGAGCACGTTTGGGAGTGCGCAGCATGGCGGATGGAGCACGTTTGGGAGTGCGCAGCATGGCGGGATGGAGCACGTTTGGGAGTGCGCAGCATGGCGGATGGAGCACGTTTGGGAGTGCGCAGCATGGCGGATGGAGCACGTTTGGGAGTGCGCAGCATGGCGGATGGAGCACGTTTGGGAGTGCGCAGCATGGCGGATGGAGCACGTTTGGGAGTGCGCAGCATGGCGGATGGAGCACGTTTGGGAGTGCGCAGCATGGCGGATGGAGCACGTTTGGGAGTGCGCAGCATGGCGGATGGAGCACGTTTGGGAGTGCGCAGCATGGCGGATGGAGCACGTTTGGGAGTGCGCAGCATGGCGGATGGAGCACGTTTGGGAGTGCGCAGCATGGCGGATGGAGCACGTTTGGGAGTGCGCAGCATGGCGGATAGACCACGTTTGGGAGTGCGCAGCATGGCGGATGGAGCACGTTTGGGAGTGCGCAGCATGGCGGATGGAGCACGTTTGGGAGTGCGCAGCATGGCGGATGGAGCACGTTTGGGAGTGCGCAGCATGGCGGATGGAGCACGTTTAGGAGTGCGCAGCATGGCGGATGGAGCACGTTTGGGAGTGCGCAGCATGGCGGATGGAGCACGTTTGGGAGTGCGCAGCATGGCGGATGGAGCACGTTTGGGAGTGCGCAGCATGGCGGATGGAGCACGTTTGGGAGTGCGCAGCATGGCGGATGGAGCACGTTTGGGAGTGCGCAGCATGGCGGATGGAGCACGTTTGGGAGTGCGCAGCATGGCGGATGGAGCACGTTTGGGAGTGCGCAGCATGGCGGATGGAGCACGTTTGGGAGTGCGCAGCATGGCGGATGGAGCACGTTTGGGAGTGCGCAGCATGGGGGATGCAGCACGTTTGGGAGTGTGCAGCATGGCGGATGAAGCACGATGGGGGGTGCGCAGCATAGGGGATGGAGCACGATGGGGAGTGCGCTGCATGGGGGATGGAGCACGTTTGGGAGTGCGCAGCATGGCGGATGGACCACGTTTGGGAGTGCGAAGTATGGCGGATGGACCACGTTTGGGAGTGCGCAGCATGGCGGATGGACCACGTTTGGGAGTGCGCAGCATGGCGGATGGAGGACGTTTGGGAGTGCGCAGCATGGCGGATGGAGCACGTTTGGGAGTGCGCAGCATGGCGGATGGAGCACGATGGGGGGTGCGCAGCATAGGGGATGGAGCACGATGGGGAGTGCGCTGCATGGGGGATGGAGCACGATGGGGAGTGCGGAGTATGGCGGATGGAGCACGTTTGGGAGTGCGCAGCATGGCGGATGGAGCACGTTTGGGAGTGCGCAGCATGGTGGATGGAGCACGTTTGGGAGTGCGCAGCATGGTGGATGGAGCACGTTTGGGAGTGCGCAGCATGGTGGATGGAGCACGTTTGGGAGTGCGCAGCATGGTGGATGGAGCACGATGGGGGGTGCGCAGCATAGGGAATGGAGCACGATGGGGAGTGCGCTGCATGGGGATGGAGCACAATGGGGAGTGCGCTGCATGGGTGATGGAGCACAATGGGGAGTGCGCTGCATGGGTGATGGAGCACAATGGGAAGTGCACACCTCCCCCCAACACACACACACACGCGCGCGCGCACTGCACAACACACCACACACACACACTGGGAACCACAAACAACTGCCCTACACAGACACACAGACACCCACACACACAGACAACGCTGCACACAACACCCAACACACAAACACCGCGGCACACACAAATATACGCACATACCGCACAACACACACATTGCACAAAACATACCTCCCCCCAAAACACACCACACACACACAAACCGCGCAACACATGTCGGGCCCCCGGGGACGCTGTATCGGTGCATTACCTTCAGGGACTCCGCTGTCAGTCTGGATCTTGTCACCGGTAGGAAATCCTCTATTCGTCGTGACGCCACTCTCAGTATTGCGGTCAGTGGGGACCGCCACTGCAGGTTGAGGGTCGCCTGGGGCTGATGGTGTGTGCAGTCAGTTGGGATAGCTTCCTGAGAGTGAGGCAAGCCCCAGGGCCCAGTGTAGGTGTGTAGAACCACAAGGCGCAGAATAACTCCACACAAGCAGGATGTCTTTCAGGGGTTTTACTCACTTCAGATGGCAGGGTGAGTAACCCGGGCGTAGCTGGGATGAACCAGGCTGGAACCAGGTATCCTTCAGGCTGACTTATGATGGTGACTACCGACTCGCCTTCCTTAGCCCTTAGTGGTTTGGGGTAACCCCGACTTTTAGTCCCTATGGGGGTCACCCAGGGAAGTTGCTGAAGCCTCTCTCCCCTTCAGTTGCCCGTTTGCTTGTCGCCTGGACCAGATCACTCCAGCTGCTTGCCTCCTGTGAGCTATGGGCCCTAACTGTGGCTACGTGGCTGCGGCTTTTAGGTGTTGTGGTGTGGCTTTGAGGGCCCCACACCGGCAGGTTTAGCAAGGAAAGGTAGATCTATCCCCGCTCCGGGATCTGCCGCCCGTTTGGGCCTGGTACTCCCTAGCAGTCTCCTTACTTCCCACTCCGTGCTCTCTCTTTAGCTGAAGATGGGTTTCGGGTAGCACTCCTAGGTGACCGTTCTCCCCCGTCGGTAGCCACTGCGCGGACGCTGTCAGACTGCAACAGCCCCAGGGGTCTGCTCTCCTCCGAGCTCCCTGGACTCTGCACTGAACCGGCTCACTCCTGGGACCTTCACTGCTGCTCCTGTCTGAGCTCCACTTTCATGCTCCTCACTCCTCCACACTCTGCTTCAGACTGTTTACTCCTCCTTCTCTTTTCCCCTTGTGCCTGCCTACGCCACCTAGCAACCAGGCTCTCTTACCACACCCCTTGAGAGGAGATGGAGGCTTTTGGCCCCCTCCACTATTCCAGTGGAGGTGAAGGCTTTTCCCCCTCCTGGGATCCCAGGGGTCCTCTCAAAGGTACATGTGTGAGACCTGATCACTATGCGCCTGTGTAGTCACACCTCGGTCAGCCTTCTGGATTACCTGTATTGTACTGTCCCCAGCATGGGTGCAGTACTCAGTGGTGCCTGACCAGGTCAGGGGCGCCACACACACACACAACGCTACAGAAACACAGCGCTCCACAAACAACGCAAAACACATACAACACCGCTCTCACCCCCCGCCACACCCAGACAACACCCAGAACATGTACAGCGCCCTACACAAACACTTGGTAACTTTAGCGATGCCGTTGCAAAATCACTCATAGGTGTCACAAGCATCGTTGCAAAAACGTGCAAAATCGCTCATCGGTGACAATCGAGGTCCATTCTCAAATATCGTTACTGCAGCAGTAACGAAGTTGTTCCTCATTCCTGCGGCAGCACACATCGCTGCGTGTGACACCGCAGGAACGAGGAAGCTCACCTTACCTGCCTCCCGGCCACAATGCAGAAGGAAGGAGGTGGGCAGGATGTTCGTCCCGCTCATCTCCGCCCCTCCGCTTTGATTGGGCGGCGGTTCAGTGACGCTACTGTGACGTCGCTGTGATGCTGAACGAACCGCCCCCTTAGAAAGGAGGCGGTTCGCCGGTCACAGCGACGTCGCTAGGCAGGTAAGTAGTGTGACGGGTCTGGGCGATGTTGTGCGCCACGGGCAGAGATTTGCCCGTGTCGCACAACCGATGGGGGCGGGTACCCATGCTGGAGATATCGGTCACGATATCGCAGCGTGTAAAGCGGCCTTTAGTCCTATTTATCAGGGATTGCATTTGTTTCATTATAACTGGAATGAGGCGGACTACAACATCCAGCAGTGGGGATCTGCCATGGGAACAAGGTTCATGCCAAATTAAGCAAACCTCCATGTCGACACTTGGAAAGACATTCACATTTATTAAGGGAACAAGCTCCATGAAATCCTGGTCTTCTAACATACCGTATTTTTCGGATTAGAAGACGCACTTTTCCTCCCAAAAAATTTGGGAGAAAGTGAGGGGTGCGTCTTATAATCTGAACG
The DNA here is from genome assembly GCF_048569485.1 of Anomaloglossus baeobatrachus. Taxonomy (NCBI): domain Eukaryota; kingdom Metazoa; phylum Chordata; class Amphibia; order Anura; family Aromobatidae; genus Anomaloglossus; species Anomaloglossus baeobatrachus. The sequence goes on from NC_134360.1 coordinate 43,524,680, forward strand.
TAGCTTACCGGGGGGGGGGTGCAAGAGGCCAGGGGAAAGCTGGGGTGTGCGGGGCCTACCAGGGATATTGCCTCTAGTGGCCTGCACTATAGCTACCATGAACGTTTTTATTACTTGTACATTTTGGCTTCTCGCAGTATAACATGCGCCTTTTAGCAAATTCTACAGTGCGCAGAAGAGCCCTGTCCTGTGCCTGCAGATAGCGCAGAAGAGCCCTGTCCTGGGCCTGCAGATAGCGCAGAAGAGCCCTGTCCTGGGCCTGCAGATAGCGCAGAAGAGCCCTGTCCTGGGCCTGCAGATAGCGCAGAAGAGCCCTGTCCTGGGCCTGCAGATAGCGCAGAAGAGCCCTGTCCTGGGCCTGCAGATAGCGCAGAAGAGACCTGTCCTGTGCCTGCAGATAGCGCAGAAGAGCCCTGTCCTGGGCCTGCAGATAGCGTAGAAGAGCCCTGTCCTGTGCCTGCAGATAGCGCAGAAGAGCCCTGTCCTGTGCCTGCAGATAGCGCAGAAGAGCCCTGTCCTGTGCCTGCAGATAGCGCAGAAGAGCCCTGTCCTGTGCCTGCAGATAGCGCAGAAGAGCCCTGTCCTGTGCCTGCAGATAGCGCAGAAGAGCCCTGTCCTGTGCCTGCAGATAGCGCAGAAGAGACCTGTCCTGTGCCTGCAGATAGCGTAGAAGAGCCCTGTCCTGGGCCTGCAGATAGCGCAGAAGAGACCTGTCCTGGGCCTGCAGATAGCGCAGAAGAGCCCTGTCCTGTGCCTGCAGATAGCGCAGAAGAGACCTGTCCTGTGCCTGCAGATAGCGCAGAAGAGACCTGTCCTGTGCCTGCAGATAGCGCAGAAGAGCCCTTTCCTGTGCCTGCAGATAGCGCAGAAGAGACCTGTCCTGTGCCTGCAGATAGCGCAGAACAGACCTGTCCTGTGCCTGCAGATAGCGTAGAAGAGCCCTGTCCTGTGCCTGCAGATAGCGCAGAAGAGCCCTGTCCTGTGCCTGCAGATCGCACAGGATCTCTTGTAGCATCTTATGTGGTTAATAATGGAATCTGTTATTTACAGTCAGTCGCAGTTTTTCTTACACACAGACATTCCTTGTCCTAGGAAAACCACCGAGTCCATCAGCCAAACAATAATCAAAGAGAAGCAGAACGTTCTCCAGCATCTTCACATGGAAACATCTACTAACATTAATCCCCCTCTGCCGCCATCTATCTGGGAAATCCCCTGTAAGGTGCGTGCCCAGCCGTCCACGATCAGTGTGTGCAGCATGTTGGCTGTAGCATGGCTCAGCTGCATCCAAAACGCTGCGTTGTAAGTACAAGCCCATGGATGGATTTCTAGAAATCCCGTGCCCAATGTGCTTCTTTTTTCCGCAGCAAACACTGACCTGCGGATCTTCTTTCTAGACCGCAGCATGTCAATTGTTTGCTGCGTAATCGCATGCTCCTCCGTAGGGAGAACACAAGTGAAAGACCGCAGCGCACTGAAGCCTGATTGTGGGTACTGACAGCTGCGGTCTCCTGCGCAGGAGACTCGCAGCCCCGCAGCTCAGGACCCGCTCCATGCAGAACACAGCGAGTCCTGATCGAGGGCACATACCCTAAGAGTCAGTATGTGGAGGTGTGAAGCATTACCACCCAATACACTTTACCATCTTGAGACTCTGGTGAATATTTGTCTTCACTATAGTTTATAAACTAGTGTTACATGTTGGATAAACCCTTCTCTAGTCCTGTGTATTCTGACAACACTGCTCTATACACAGATCAGGATTTTTTTTTTTACATATACAGTATTTATAGTGAAGCTCCTCCTGTACTATCATCACATATAGAGGCCCCCTGAAGAGTAATTACATATAGCCTAAGATAATGACACTGACACTGGGGGTACAGGATAATGACACTGACACTGGGGGTACAAGATAATGACCCTGACACTGGGGGTACAGGATAATGACCCTGACACTGGGGGTACAGGATAATGACCCTGACACTGGGGGTACAGGATAATGACCCTGACACTGGGGGTACAGGATAATGACCCTGACACTGGGGGTACAGGATAATGACCCTGACACTGGGGGTACAGGATAATGACCCTGACACTGGGGGTACAGGATAATGACCCTGACACTGGGGGTACAGGATAATGACCCTGACACTGGGGGTACAGGATAATGACCCTGACACTGGGGGTACAGGATAATGACCCTGACACTGGGGGTACAGGATAATGACCCTGACACTGGGGGTACAGGATAATGACCCTGACACTGGGGGTACAGGATAATGACCCTGACACTGGGGGTACAGGATAATGACCCTGACACTGGGGGTACAGGATAATGACCCTGACACTGGGGGTACAGGATAATGACCCTGACACTGGGGGTACAGGATAATGACCCTGACACTGGGGGTACAGGATAATGACCCTGACACTGGGGGTACAGGATAATGACCCTGACACTGGGGGTACAGGATAATGACCCTGACACTGGGGGTACAGGATAATGACCCTGACACTGGGGGTACAGGATAATGACCCTGACACTGGGGGTACAGGATAATGACCCTGACACTGGGGGTACAGGATAATGACCCTGACACTGGGGGTACAGGATAATGACCCTGACACTGGGGGTACAGGATAATGACCCTGACACTGGGGGTACAGGATAATGACCCTGACACTGGGGGTACAGGATAATGACCCTGACACTGGGGGTACAGGATAATGACCCTGACACTGGGGGTACAGGATAATGACCCTGACACTGGGGGTACAGGATAATGACCCTGACACTGGGGGTACAGGATAATGACCCTGACACTGGGGGTACAGGATAATGACCCTGACACTGGGGGTACAGGATAATGACCCTGACACTGGGGGTACAGGATAATGACCCTGACACTGGGGGTACAGGATAATGACCCTGACACTGGGGGTACAGGATAATGACCCTGACACTGGGGGTACAGGATAATGACCCTGACACTGGGGGTACAGGATAATGACCCTGACACTGGGGGTACAGGATAATGACCCTGACACTGGGGGTACAGGATAATGACCCTGACACTGGGGGTACAGGATAATGACCCTGACACTGGGGGTACAGGATAATGACCCTGACACTGGGGGTACAGGATAATGACCCTGACACTGGGGGTACAGGATAATGACCCTGACACTGGGGGTACAGGATAATGACCCTGACACTGGGGGTACAGGATAATGACCCTGACACTGGGGGTACAGGATAATGACCCTGACACTGGGGGTACAGGATAATGACCCTGACACTGGGGGTACAGGATAATGACCCTGACACTGGGGGTACAGGATAATGACCCTGACACTGGGGGTACAGGATAATGACCCTGACACTGGGGGTACAGGATAATGACCCTGACACTGGGGGTACAGGATAATGACCCTGACACTGGGGGTACAGGATAATGACCCTGACACTGGGGGTACAGGATAATGACCCTGACACTGGGGGTACAGGATAATGACCCTGACACTGGGAGTACAGGATAATGACCCTGACACTGGGGGTACAGGATAATGACCCTGACACTGGGGGTACAGGATAATGACCCTGACACTGGGGGTACAGGATAATGACCCTGACACTGGGGGTACAGGATAATGACCCTCACACTGGGGGTACAGGATAATGACCCTGACACTGGGGGTACAGGATAATGACACTGACACTGGGGGTACAGGATAATGACACTGACACTGGGGGTACAGGATAATGACACTGACACTGGGGGTACAGGATAATGACACTGACACTGGGGGTACAGGATAATGACACTGATACTGGGGGTACAGGATAATGATACTGGGGGTACATGATAATGATACTGGGGGTACAGGATAATGACACTGACACTGGGGGTACAAGATACTGACACTGGGGGTACAGGATAATGACACTGACACTGGGGGTACAGGATAATGACACTGACACTGGGGGTACAGGATAATGACCCTGACACTGGGGGTACAGGATAATGACCCTGACACTGGGGGTACAGGATAATGACCCTGACACTGGGGGTACAGGATAATGACCCTGACACTGGGGGGTACAGGATAATGACCCTGACACTGGGGGGTACAGGATAATGACCCTGACACTGGGGGTACAGGATAATGACCCTGACACTGGGGGTACAGGATAATGACCCTGACACTGGGGGTACAGGATAATGACCCTGACACTGGGGGTACAGGATAATGACCCTCACACTGGGGGTACAGGATAATGACCCTGACACTGGGGGTACAGGATAATGACACTGACACTGGGGGTACAGGATAATGACACTGACACTGGGGGTACAGGATAATGACACTGACACTGGGGGTACAGGATAATGACACTGATACTGGGGGTACAGGATAATGATACTGGGGGTACATGATAATGATACTGGGGGTACAGGATAATGACACTGACACTGGGGGTACAAGATACTGACACTGGGGGTACAGGATAATGACACTGACACTGGGGGTACAGGATAATGACACTGACACTGGGGGTACAGGATAATGACACTGACACTGGGGGTACAGGATAATGACACTGATACTGGGGGTACAGGATAATGATACTGGGGGTACATGATAATGATACTGGGGGTACAGGATAATGACACTGACACTGGGGGTACAAGATACTGACACTGGGGGTACAGGATAATGACCCTGACACTGGGGGTACAGGATAATGACCCTGACACTGGGGGTACAAGATACTGACACTGGGGGTACAGGATAATGACCCTGACACTGGGGGTACAGGATAATGACCCTGACACTGGGGGTACAAGATACTGACACTGGGGGTACAGGATAATGACACTGACACTGGGGGTACAGGATAATGACACTGACACTGGGGGTACAGGATAATGACACTGACACTGGGGGTACAAGATACTGACACTGGGGGTACAGGATAATGACACTGACACTGGGGGTACAGGATAATGACACTGACACTGGGGGTACAGGATAATGACACTGATACTGGGGGTACAGGATAATGATACTGGGGGTACAGGATAATGATACTGGGGGTACATGATAATGATACTGGGGGTACAGGATAATGACACTGACACTGGGGGTACAAGATACTGACACTGGGGGTACAGGATAATGACACTGACACTGGGGGTACAGGATAATGACACTGACACTGGGGGTACAGGATAATGACACTGATACTGGGGGTACATGATAATGATACTGGGGGTACAGGATAATGACACTGACACTGGGGGTACAAGATACTGACACTGGGGGTACAGGATAATGACCCTGACACTGGGGGTACAGGATAATGACCCTGACACTGGGGGTACAGGATAATGACCCTGACACTGGGAGTACAGGATAATGACCCTGACACTGGGAGTACAGGATAATGACCCTGACACTGGGGGTACAGGATAATGACCCTGACACTGGGGGTACAGGATAATGACCCTGACACTGGGAGTACAGGATAATGACCCTGACACTGGGAGTACAGGATAATGACCCTGACACTGGGAGTACAGGATAATGACCCTGACACTGGGAGTACAGGATAATGACCCTGACACTGGGAGTACAGGATAATGACCCTGACACTGGGGGTACAGGATAATGACCCTGACACTGGGGGTACAGGATAATGACCCTGACACTGGGGGTACAGGATAATGACCCTGACACTGGGGGTACAGGATAATGACCCTGACACTGGGGGTACAGGATAATGACCCTGACACTGGGGGTACAGGATAATGACCCTCACACTGGGGGTACAGGATAATGACCCTGACACTGGGGGTACAGGATAATGACCCTGACACTGGGGGTACAGGATAATGACACTGACACTGGGGGTACAGGATAATGACACTGACACTGGGGGTACAGGATAATGACACTGATACTGGGGGTACAGGATAATGATACTGGGGGTACATGATAATGATACTGGGGGTACAGGATAATGACACTGACACTGGGGGTACAAGATACTGACACTGGGGGTACAGGATAATGACACTGACACTGGGGGTACAGGATAATGACACTGACACTGGGGGTACAGGATAATGACACTGACACTGGGGGTACAGGATAATGACACTGATACTGGGGGTACAGGATAATGATACTGGGGGTACATGATAATGATACTGGGGGTACAGGATAATGACACTGACACTGGGGGTACAAGATACTGACACTGGGGGTACAGGATAATGACACTGACACTGGGGGTACAGGATAATGACACTGACACTGGGGGTACAAGATACTGACACTGGGGGTACAGGATAATGACCCTGACACTGGGGGTACAGGATAATGACCCTGACACTGGGGGTACAGGATAATGACCCTGACACTGGGGGTACAGGATAATGACCCTGACACTGGGGGTACAGGATAATGACCCTGACACTGGGGGTACAGGATAATGACCCTGACACTGGGGGTACAGGATAATGACCCTGACACTGGGGGTACAGGATAATGACCCTGACACTGGGGGTACAGGATAATGACCCTGACACTGGGGGTACAGGATAATGACCCTGACACTGGGGGTACAGGATAATGACCCTGACACTGGGGGTACAGGATAATGACCCTGACACTGGGGGTACAGGATAATGACCCTGACACTGGGGGTACAGGATAATGACCCTGACACTGGGGGTACAGGATAATGACCCTGACACTGGGGGTACAGGATAATGACCCTCACACTGGGGGTACAGGATAATGACCCTGACACTGGGGGTACAGGATAATGACACTGACACTGGGGGTACAGGATAATGACCCTGACACTGGGGGTACAGGATAATGACACTGACACTGGGGGTACAGGATAATGACACTGACACTGGGGGTACAGGATAATGACACTGATACTGGGGGTACAGGATAATGATACTGGGGGTACATGATAATGATACTGGGGGTACAGGATAATGACACTGACACTGGGGGTACAAGATACTGACACTGGGGGTACAGGATAATGACACTGACACTGGGGGTACAGGATAATGACCCTGACACTGGGGGTACAGGATAATAACCCTGACACTGGGGGTACAGGATAATGACCCTGACACTGGGGGTACAGGATAATGACCCTGACACTGGGGGTACAGGATAATGACCCTGACACTGGGGGTACAGGATAATGACACTGACACTGGGGGTACAGGATAATGATAATGGGGGTACAGGATAATGATACTGGGGGTACAGGATAATGATACTGGGGGTACAGGATAATGACACTGACAGTGGGGGTAGCAATGGGCCCCCCAGCCTTGTGTACTGTAGCAATGGGCCTCTCTCCTATTATGCCATTGTTCACACACACACACACACACACACACGTTCTCACCTGTCCTCCGTTCCTGCGCTGTCCTTACCTTACCAGTCCGCAGGCTCATGGACCCCTCCATGATCTCGTCCGGTGCACGGAGCTGCCGCCGCAGGATGCCATCATGGCTTTACTGCAGTTAAATGCTTTGCGGCGCCGTAAAGCATTTAACTGCAGTAAAGCAATGAAGTCAGCCTGCGGCGGCTCCGTGCACCGGACGGGTCACTGAGGGGGTCTGTGTCTTGCGGTCTGGAGCACCGCGGGAACAGAGGAGAACAGGTGAGAATGATTACTTTTATGTTTTCTTCGGCTCCTGGCTACTTTCACACATCCGGCTTGAGCCCTGCGGCTCAATCCGGCTGTGCAAGCTATGCAACGGATGCGGTGAAAACACCGCATCCTTTGCATAAGTTTTTCCCATGCGGCCCGCCCGGTTTTTGCCGCTTGCGGCATGCTACTGAGCATGCGCAGTGGCAAAAACCGCATGCGGCGGCCGGATGCGGTATTTGCCGCATCGTGCCGCATCCGGCCGCCATAGGCATGCATTGAGAGATGCGCCGCATCGGCCGAATGCGGCGCGATGCGTTTTTTTTTTGCCGCACGAAAAAACGTGCCAGGCAACGTTCCATCCGGCCGCCGCATCGGCTAAATCTGCCGCATGCGGCAAAAACCGGATGGAACGCAAGGCCATGCGGCACAATGCGGCACTAATTAAAGTCTATGCAGGAAAATCGCAACCGGCAGCAAAAAAACCGGTTGCGATTTTCCTGCAAAGTGCCGGATTGTGCCGCAGAAGAAAAACCGGAGGTGTGAAAGTACCTGAGCGCTTACCTCTCCTCTGCAGCCCTGCGCGTCCTCTCCTCTGCTGCTCCGGCAGTGTGATGACGGCCGCTATGTCGGTGCAGGGCTGAGCAGCTCCTCCGCCTCCTGTCACCGGCCGCACTGTTCACATGTACGCGCGTCTGAAGGATGCACGTACATTTGAATAGCACGTGGTGCAGGACCTACGGTGAGTCACATGACTGTCTGTGATGTCACCACAGGTCCTTCTGCACCCGCAAAAACTGCAGCGATAGTACAGAACTTGTGCTATCGCTGCAGTTTGTAATTGAAAGGCTCGGGGGCCCTAAGAGCGTGGGAGGGGGGGCCCATCAGAGCGTGGGGGCCCTGCCCAGTCTGCCGCACATAACGCCGGCGGCCCCGCGGCGCTGTACACAGCTCCGCAATAATTAAGGCTTGTGGTGCCCGAGGTCTACCGGGGGATTGCCCGGTACCCCGGTGGGCCAGACCGAGCCTGGATGGAGCTCTCGGCTCAAGCTCCCATCTGCGCACGTGCCGCCTCCGGCCCATTGATCTCCCTCCAGTGGACTTAAGGAAAATGTCGCCCGGAGGTGGCGATTGCGCAGATGAGATCTCAGCTTGCCATTGAGCCTAGAACTCAATCTGCGCCATTTCTGTGACGCCCTCACTGCCCACAGCCATTGCCGCTACAGCAGCAGCCCGAGCCCCAGCCCAAAATTGCTTTGTATTGACACACTGTCACAAGGCGATCGTCACATTAACCTGCTGAGCCGGGGACCCGTCCTGCATGGGCAGGAATCCTCTTGGGTGCATCTGCCCGCGGGTCCCTGCCTCTCTGACCTCACATCTCAGAGGTGTTTTATTAGGACTTTTCTATTCTCTATCAGAATGAAAAAAAATATATATTTTTTTTTATCGTGGATGAAAAGCTGGAATTCAGAACACTGGGTCCTGTGTCCTGTGCTAAATAGTAGAGAGGATGAAGGATACTGGCACTGGGACATTAAAAGGGGTTTTCCAAATTGAACAAATTATCTTCACCCCCATTGATCTCCAGAGCAGGAATTATGCCCCTTGTTCTGACTGAGACCAGGAGGTGTTGAGCGCGTCCTGGTAATGCCGCACCACTCAGCGCCTCCTGGTAATGCCGCACCACTCAGCCCCTACTGGTAATGCCGCACCACTCAGCGCCTCCTGGTAATGCCGCGCCACTCAGCGCCTCCTGGTAATGCCGCGCCACTCAGCGCCTCCTGGTAATGCCGCGCCACCCAGCGCCTCCTGGGAATGCCGCGCCACCCAGCGCCTCCTGGGAATGCCGCGCCACCCAGCGCCTCCTGGGAATGCCGCGCCACCCAGCGCCTCCTGGGAATGCCGCGCCACCCAGCCCCTCCTGGGAATGCCGCGCCACCCAGCCCCTCCTGGGAATGCCGCGCCACCCAGCCCCTCCTGGGAATGCCGCGCCACCCAGCCCCTCCTGGGAATGCCGCGCCACTCAGCCCCTCCTGGGAATGCCGCGCCACTCAGCGCCTCCTGCGAATGCCGCGCCACTCAGCGCCTCCTGGGAATGCCGCGCCACTCAGCGCCTCCTGGGAATGCCGCGCCACTCAGCGCCTCCTGGGAATGCCGCGCCACTCAGCGCCTCCTGGGAATGCCGCGCCACTCAGCGCCTCCTGGGAATGCCGCGCCACTCAGCGCCTCCTGGGAATGCCGCGCCACTCAGCGCCTCCTGGGAATGCCGCGCCACTCAGCGCCTCCTGGGAATGCCGCGCCACTCAGCGCCTCCTGGGAATGCCGCGCCACTCAGCGCCTCCTGGGAATGCCGCGCCACTCAGCGCCTCCTGGGAATGCCGCGCCACTCAGCGCCTCCTGGGAATGCCGCGCCACTCAGCGCCTCCTGGGAATGACGTACCCACGCGGTTTCGGGGGGGGGGTTACTCGTCACCGGGCCGGTGTCGGTTTGAGTTGTCATAGCGGCCTAGCCCGGTTCTGTGACCCCGGCGGTGTTAATAAAGATGGGTATGATGGGAGTAGTCATTCGTGACACCACCTGTGGTGTGCGGCCAGTATTAGCAGCCGCTGCGTGAGGTCTTCTCTGGGGTGGATGATAATGCAGCTCAGATGTTACAGCTCTCCAAAGGTAGAGCTCAGGCCCCAGAGAGGATGTTGGGAGTAGTAACCACCTATGGCACAGGGGAGCAATGATGGGAGCGCCGGCAATGATGGGATAACACAGAGGGTGCAGTTCAAGTTCTGTACTCACTGAAATTACACCACCTTTGGAGTGCCATGTTCAGCTGTGATGGGCTCCAGCTGATCCCGGATAGTTCAGAGGTCAAAGCTGGTGGTTCCTTGTGTGTCCTTTCAGTGGTCTTCCCTCCACCCCAGCTCCTGGGCTGTGGAACGAGTCACGGGTGCCTGTCGCACTCCCCGCATACCCTGGGATGCCCTTCTTCCTAAGAACCCGGGTCGAGCCACCCTCCAGCTTCTGACCACGGGCTCCTTTCTGTGCAGTGTCTTCCAACGTCTCTCCCCGAGTCTGACCTGGCATGGGCTGCGCCTGGAGATAACTGAATGATGTGTGAGATGGCTCCTCACTTTCCCTGCAGGTGCCCCACCTTCTGGGTTGCTGAACTAGTTGGCAAGAGGTCCCATACCTCGTGATGGCCACCCCTGGCACCTACCCTGGCCCAGTCCCAGTGACAGAGCTCCCGAGTTATGTGTTGGATGTGTTGTGGTGGTTTACCAGCAATGACCTCATCCGTATCTGAGATTAATACTGCACCCCGGGTGAGGTGCAGTACCTTGTGGCGCCTGAAGCCGCAGGGGCGACACAAATGCCTCACCAGTCGTCTCCCCCTGGTAATGCCTCACCATTCGGCCCCCCCCTGGTGACGCCTCACCACTCGGCCGCCCCCCTGGTGACGCCTCACCACTCGGCCGCCCCCCTGGTGACGCCTCACCACTCGGCCGCCCCCCTGGTGACGCCTCACCACTCGGCCGCCCCCCTGGTGACGCCTCACCACTCGGCCGCCCCCCTGGTGACGCCTCACCACTCGGCCGCCCCCCTGGTGACGCCTCACCACTCGGCCGCCCCCCTGGTGACGCCTCACCACTCGGCCGCCCCCCTGGTGACGCCTCACCACTCGGCCGCCCCCCTGGTGACGCCTCACCACTCGGCCGCCCCCCCTGGTGACGCCTCACCACTCGGCCGCCCCCCTGGTGACGCCTCACCACTCGGCCGCCCCCCTGGTGACGCCTCACCACTCGGCCGCCCCCCTGGTGACGCCTCACCACTCGGCCGCCCCCCTGGTGACGCCTCACCACTCGGCCGCCCCCCTGGTGACGCCTCACCACTCGGCCGCCCCCCTGGTGACGCCTCACCACTCGGCCCCCCCCCTCGTGACGCCTCACCACTCGGCCCCCTCCTGGTAACGCCTCACCACTCGGCCCCTCCTGGTAACGCCTCACCACTCGGCCCCTCCTGGTAACGCCTCACCACTCGGCCCCTCCTGGCAACGCCTCACCACTCGGCCCCTCCTGGCAACGCCTCACCACTCGGCCCCTCCTGGCAACGCCTCACCACTCGGCCCCTCCTGGCAACGCCTCACCACTCGGCCCCTCCTGGCAACGCCTCACCACTCGGCCCCTCCTGGTAACGCCTCACCACTCGGCCCCTCCTAATAATGACCTTGCAGCCAGGACAGATTGGAGTCCGTTAGACCCTTTTGGCGACCCTGGTGCAGGGACCCTCACCAATCTGGCAGCTATCAGTTATCGAGTGGATAGATGAGAACTTTTAGGCTGTGTGCACACTAGTTTTTTTTTGGTGCAGATTGTGGCCCAAATCTTCATGTCTCTCTTCATGCCACCAAATTCAATTAGAATTCTATAGTGCTGTGCACACGTTGCTTATTTTTTACTTGCAGATTTGCTGCAGAAAATAATCTGCAGCATGCCAATTGTTGGTGCGTTTTTTTCCAGCGTTTTTTAGCCCTTCCACCCATTGACTTTATTAAAAAAAACGAAAAAAAAAACCGCATGGCACAAAAATGCTCTGGTGCCTTTTTCTTCCAGAAGGTGCAGCTTTCATGCAGAAAATTTCTGCACCAAACCTGCAGTGTGTGCACATAACCGTAAGAACCATAATTGGGCCAGCGTGCAGAAGACACAGCCAAAATGGAAAACTCAGCAACAAAGCAGCATGTTTTTGCAACGCTCATTTTTTTTTTTTTGCCACCCATTTTTAAAGGTATTTATGATGCTATAACTGCAAAAAAAAAAACCAATTAACAGTTTACAGCAATTTCTGGTCAAACCCGTGTCCTGCTAATACCTGCATATATTTCCATCCATTGGGGCATGATATTAATGCAAGTGTGCCAGGTTTTGTTTTTGTTTGTTTTTTTTTTTTTTTGCACTGGAAGCAATGAGAAATTCCTCCAATACTTTCTCACCACTGCAAAGTACAAAAAAAAAAACAGAAAAGACAAAAAACCCTGCAATTATTGGATAAGTCCTAAATTAATGTGATGATTTCTGAACTTAGTTTTCCCCATGGTGCAATACAGAGGTCAGCACTCCAGATTTACCATGGACCCCCTGCACCATTGCTGTATACTGTATATGGCGCTGCTAATGATGGGAAGTCACTGCGGAGAAGCTGCATCGCTTCAGATTATCACATGGGCCAAAACCATTTGCAGATCCACAGGATTCATACATAATATGGGAGCTGCAGCGTGTCTGGGGGCAATGGAAGTGACTATTACAGAGGGAAGTTACAACAATTGGTTAATTAGCCGCCATCACCTTTTCTACCTGCAGGGAATTACCAGCAAACAACGACTGACCCGGTACAGTCACCTCATACATTCTGGATTCTAGTTACCTGCAGATCCTGTGCTCATTGCAGTGAGTGCAGCCCCAGGACTCACCATCATGTGCCGCACACCTGTGACCACTGACTGCAGCACTTGTGCTCATCAGCGCCACCCAGAGGCTGGAGGGCATATGAAAACTGAACTATCACACATTAATACAGGGGAGGGGAACCTTCGGCCCGCGGGACATATGTGGACCGCGATGATCTTTCCTGCGGCCCCTGGGCAGATTCCCAGGGACAGGAGTGCTCAGGCGGCAGCCGTGTCTTGCTGGCCCTTTAAATCTCGCATACAATACATGGCCACCAACCTGGAAGGAGCCCATACATTTTAGGCTCAGCCATGCATACACTGGAGGACATATTTTGTGGGCGTTGTAAGCCTGCAATGTGCTCTGCTCTCATCCCACAGAAGAGGAGCGGCTGCCCCAGCGTCCCTCAGGTTTGTGCCCCCAGGCCCGTGTGGGCTCCTCTCCAGCCTCCCCAGGCCCGTGTGGGCTCCTCTCCAGCCTCCCCAGGCCCGTGTGGGCTCCTCTCCAGCCTCCCCATGCCCCTGTGGGCTCCTCTCCAGCCTCCCCATGCCCCTGTGGGCTCCTCTCCAGCCTCCCCAGGCCCGTGTGGGCTCCTCTCCAGCCTCCCCATGCCCGTGTGGGCTCCTCTCCAGCCTCCCCATGCCCCTGTGGGCTCCTCTCCAGCCTCCCCATGCCCCTGTGGGCTCCTCTCCAGCCTCCCCAGGCCCGTGTGGGCTCCTCTCCAGCCTCCCCAGGCCCGTGTGGGCTCCTCTCCAGCCTCCCCATGCCCCTGTGGGCTCCTGTCCAGCCTCCCCAGGCCCGTGTGGGCTCCTCTCCAGCCTCCCCAGGCCCGTGTGGGCTCCTCTCCAGCCTCCCCATGCCCCTGTGGGCTCCTGTCCAGCCTCCCCAGGCCCGTGTGGGCTCCTCTCCAGCCTCCCCAGGCCCGTGTGGGCTCCTCTCCAGCCTCCCCAGGCCCGTGTGGGCTCCTCTCCAGCCTCCCCATGCCCCTGTGGGCTCCTCTCCAGCCTCCCCAGGCCCCTGTGGGCTCCTCTCCAGCCTCCCCAGGCCCGTGTGGGCTCCTCTCCAGCCTCCCCAGGCCCGTGTGGGCTCCTCTCCAGCCTCCCCAGGCCCGTGTGGGCTCCTCTCCAGCCTCCCCAGGCCCGTGTGGGCTCCTCTCCAGCCTCCCCAGGCCCGTGTGGGCTCCTCTCCAGCCTCCCCAGGCCCGTGTGGGCTCCTCTCCAGCCTCCCCAGGCCCGTGTGGGCTCCTCTCCAGCCTCCCCAGGCCCGTGTGGGCTCCTCTCCAGCCTCCCCAGGCCCGTGTGGGCTCCTCTCCAGCCTCCCCAGGCCCGTGTGGGCTCCTCTCCAGCCTCCCCAGGCCCGTGTGGGCTCCTCTCCAGCCTCCCCAGGCCCGTGTGGGCTCCTCTCCAGCCTCCCCAGGCCCGTGTGGGCTCCTCTCCAGCCTCCCCAGGCCCGTGTGGGCTCCTCTCCAGCCTCCCCAGGCCCGTGTGGGCTCCTCTCCAGCCTCCCCAGGCCCGTGTGGGCTCCTCTCCAGCCTCCCCAGGCCCGTGTGGGCTCCTCTCCAGCCTCCCCAGGCCCGTGTGGGCTCCTCTCCAGCCTCCCCAGGCCCGTGTGGGCTCCTCTCCAGCCTCCCCAGGCCCGTGTGGGCTCCTCTGCAGCCTCCCCAGGCCCGTGTGGGCTCCTCTGCAGCCTCCCCAGGCCCGTGTGGGCTCCTCTGCAGCCTCCCCAGGCCCCTGTGGGCTCCTCTGCAGCCTCCCCAGGCCCCTGTGGGCTCCTCTGCAGCCTCCCCAGGCCCGTGTGGGCTCCTCTGCAGCCTCCCCACGCCCCCGTGCGCTCCTCTGCAGCCTCCCCACGCCCCCGTGCGCTCCTCTGCAGCCTCCCCACGCCCCCGTGCGCTCCTCTGCAGCCTCCCCACGCCCCCGTGCGCTCCTCTGCAGCCTCCCCACGCCCCCGTGCGCTCCTCTGCAGCCTCCCCACGCCCCCGTGCGCTCCTCTGCAGCCTCCCCACGCCCCCGTGCGCTCCTCTGCAGCCTCCCCACGCCCCCGTGCGCTCCTCTGCAGCCTCCCCACGCCCCCGTGCGCTCCTCTGCAGCCTCCCCACGCCCCCGTGCGCTCCTCTGCAGCCTCCCCACGCCCCCGTGCGCTCCTCTGCAGCCTCCCCCACTCTTCCAGGCCCCTGGCAATTTTTGGGCAATGGAGGACATTGTCTTTAATAAAATGGAGCCAGACATCGTGGTACACGCATGCGCGGACTCCAGCACCATTTTAATGAAGACAGAATACTGTGGTAATGAGGACGTGCTGCAATGGTGGTGCTGTGCGATATTCAAATAAAGAAAAGGGGGAAAGCCAGGAGGACGCCGGAGGAGGAATAAATACCGAGGACCCGACCCACAAAGGCCCCGTCCCCGCTGCACACAATCAAAGTGCAGGGCATTTCTGGAACTTCGATTAAAGATATTTCATCAGCCAAGCATCGGATCTTTCTATAACAGGTATGCCTGGATTCAGCATCTTACTGCCTGTATGCCACTGCCTTTACTTTAGGCCTCTTTCACACGTATGTGCCTCCGGTACATGTTTGGCAGTTTTCTCACGTACCGGAGACACGTACACACGTAGACCAGGATGTTCTAATGGATTTGGATACACATAAGTATTTTTGCACGGAACTTACATGTATCCGTGTGTTTCTCACGCCGACATGTCCATTTTTTTCTTCAGCATCACGGGTGTCACACGGAACGCAAACGTGTCACACGTAATGCACACGGACCACACGGATGTGTTCCGTGTGACACGCACCGGAGAAAAGAAGTGTCTGCGAGAGACAAGAAAAAACATTACTCACCTTCTCCAGCCCTCCTGTCTCTGCCGCTGCTGTCGCTTGCTGCCGACCGCCGATCATTATGCTCATTGCATATTCACTTCACTGCGGCCAGAAGCTGCAGCAGCGGGGAGTCTGCAGGACCGGAGACCGAAGATCAGCACCACGGACAGCAACGCCAGGGACAGGTGAGTAGAAAATTCCTGTTCTCCATGTGTTATCACGGATAACACACGAAGAACACACGTGTGCCATACACACAGCACACCGAGGGCAATACGCATCTTTGACACGTCCGTGAAACACGTGCGTGATTTTCACGGACGTGTAAAAGAGGCCTTATACAGCAAAATCTTGCTGGTTGGTTTTCTTCTCTTTAATAGGTTGCAATGTTTTCACAACTTGGAAGTTGTGCAAAAACATTCTGATATTTGGCATTTACACCACCGTGTCGGCCAGCTCCACCAATACAAGCATAAGATGCGCAGCGCATGGGTGTCCTGTCCGCCCATCAAATTCATCATAGGTTACATCACTAAAGATGTGTAACTTAAGGCCCTGTCACACACAGAGATAGATCTGTGGCAGATCTGTGGTTGCAGTGAAATTGTGGACAATCAGTGCCAGGTTTGTGGCTGTGTACAAATGGAACAATATGTCCATGATTTCACTGCAACCACAGATCTGCCAAAGATTTATCTGTGTGTGACGGGGCCTTTACTCCAAAATTTGTCCACAAAGCAGGTGGATTTTTTTTTCCCCCAAGTATAAGAGATTGAAAAAAGGTTTTAAAATTTATTTTCTCTATAAATTTGTTACCATTTTTTACTGGAAATCTATGTCCTCAAATTAAGACTGCAGCGCTATGGGTTTTTTTTAGAATGGCTGCTGTATGTATTGTATTTTTCGGATTATAAGACGCACCTTTCCTCCCAAAAATTTTGGGAGGAAAATGAGGGGTGCGTCTTAAAGTCCGAATGTAGCTTTACCTGGGGGGCCTGTCTGTGCGGCGACCAGGTCCGTTGAGGCGGCCGGGTGCCTGTGGCCGCGTGCTGGCGGCAACCGGGTGCCTGTGGCCGCGTGCTGGCGGCAGCCGGGTGCCTGTGGCCGCGTGCTGGCGGCAGTCGGGTGCCTGTGGCCGCGTGCTGGCGGCAGCCGGGTGCCTGTGGCCGCGTGCTGGCGGCAGTCGGGTGCCTGTGGCCGCGTGCTGGCGGCAGTCGGGTGCCTGTGGCCGCGTGCTGGCGGCAGTCGGGTGCCTGTGGCCGCGGGCGGGCGGCAGCCGGGTGCCTGTGGCCGCGGGCGGGCGGCAGCCGGGTGCCTGTGGCCGCGGGCGGCAGCCGGGTGCCTGTCGGTGCAGGCTGCCTCTGTGCAGGTGGGCGGGTGACCTGCTGGCTGCCACTCTGTGCGTCCAGGCGGCTGTGCGGCAGGTTTCCCAGTGTGTCTGCGGTCCCAGTTTCAAATGATGGCGCCGGGAGTCAGCGCGTGCGCAGATGGAGCCCTTGGATGAGAGCTCCATCTGCGCATGCGCCGCTCCAGGCGCCATCACGTGAACCAGGACCGCGGACACTGGGACACTCACCACACCGGCCTGCGTCACCACTCATCCACTGCTGCTGCCACTACTGACCTGCCGCCACTTACCAGCTGCACCTGCCACCACTCACCCTCCGCGCCTGCCGCCACGGGACGCCGCCACTGTCCTGCCGCCATGGACGTCGACGCGCCAGCCTCCACTGACCCGCCGCGCCTGCCAGCACAACCTCTACGTCCTGTGACCCCGCTTCACCACCACTGCTGCCCCCCCTCCAGTAAGACAACACCGGAATATAAGACGGACCCCATTTTTATTTTCTACCTTTATCTCTAAATTTGGGGTGCATCTTATCATCCAGTGCGTCTTATAAAGCGATAAATACGGTAATTGCACAATTGTTTTGGGGATATTTTATTCACCTTGTTCACTATATGGTAAAACTGATGTGTGGGTGTGATGCCTCAGGTCATTACGAGTTCAGAGACACCAAACATGTATAAGTTTACTGTTATCTAAGGGGTGAAAGAAAATGCAGACGTTTGCATCATTTCCCGAAAACTGTAGCATTCTCATTTTTCGGGATCTATGGCTCAGTGATGGCTTCTTTTTTTGCATCTCGAGCTGACATTTTTAACAGTACCATTTTTGCACAGATGCTACGTTTTGATCGCCTGTTATTGCATTTTGTGCAAAATTTGCAGCGACCAAGAAATGTAATTTTGTCGTTTGGAATTTTTTTGATGCTACGCCGTTTATCGATCAGATTAATTGATTTTATATTTTTATAGATCAGGCCATTCTGAATGCGGCGATACCAAACCTGTATATTTTTTCTTTTTTTAACTCTTTAATTTTCAATGGGGCGATCAGGGGGTGATTTGAACTTTTTACGTTTTTTTTCATTTTTTTTTAAAACTTTTTTATTTTACTTGACCTCCTAGGGGAGTAAAAGGATCAGCAGTCTGATCGCTCATTTATTTCTGTAGATCAGAGCAGCATTGCTGTGATCTGCAGAAAAGGAGCTCTCCTCTCACACACGGTCCTCTGACCAAACTCTGATGACTGATGGAAAATACTAATGAAACTTGGATCAACTTCTGAGGACTCTCAACTCTTTTAAAAATTTTTCTTCTATCCACCGGCTAACACGGTACAAAGAATGTCCGTCATGATCGTCCATGTAAGCGCACTATGCGTCCCACAAGACTGTATGCATATGAACAACTGGACCCATCATTCCCATAGCTCACAAATACTGGCTGATTGGCCACCAGTGAAACACTTTAGATTAGGGCTACACAGCGGCATTTGCAGGCGACATCTAGATCATGCATCTCATTGCTACATTGAAAGACAAATGTTTGTAAATGTGTTTTATTTTCTGTTTTTCTTTTTTGCAGGAAAATAAAGGCAACGACAGAAAGTTACATTTATAATAGTCTACCTTTTATTACTGCCATATTTACTATACTTATTAATTTGAGGTTCTTAGTGCACATTTTAACCAAATTGTGCAAGCCCATCTGCCAACGACAAGGCGACCTCATCAGATGGGGCCCTACACTAACCTATTTATTGTATTTGTAATATTCTTATTATTATCCTAGTAACCTATTCATTACTATTACAATATTATTATTCTTTATTATTACTATCATTAGTCTAGTACTATGAGATCACTAGAATTAAAGCTGTTGATCCAGAAGAAGGCGAAAAAACCCCTGGACACATTCAGCCAATTTGTGTCAAGGGGAAAAATTCCTTCTCGACCCCGGGAAAAGGCGATCAGTCCGAGAACCCTGGATCAATCCTGCTGGTGCCTAATAATGTGTTATGTTATTATATTATTTCTAATAATAATGTAATATCATTTATATTATTATTTTTTAAAATACTATTTCTATGCTTTTTAACTTATTCTTTTTAATATTATAACTAGTATTACTAATATTTCTATTATTTCTTTATTTGCTATTAATTAGATCCCTATCCCTAAAGCTGTTGATCCAGAAGAAGGCGAAAAAACCCCTGGACACATTCAGCCAATTTGTGTCACAGGGTAAAAATTCCTTCTCGACCCCTGGAAAAGGCGATCAGTCAGAGAACCCTGGATCAAATCTGACAGTACCTAATAATGTATTGTTAGAATTAGATTATTCCTAATAATAATGTAATATTATAATTTGTATTACTATTTCATTACCATTATTTTTTAACTACTATTTCTATCCTTTTTAACCTATTCTTTCTAATATAATTATTATTACTAATATCCATTTTATTTCTTTATTTGCTATTAATTAGATCCCTATTCTTAAAGCTGTTGATCCAGAAGAAGGCAAAAACCCTTGGACACGTTCAGCCAATTTGTGTCTCAAGGGGAAAAATTCCTTCTCGACCCCGGGAAAAGGCGATCAGTCCAAGACCCTGGATCAAATCCCCTAATACCTATTATTGATATACTAATTATTCTAGTCATTACTATAAATACTGTAAAATTATTATTACTATTATTATTATTTGCTATTTTTAGTTTGTTGCTATTTTACTGATCGTATTACTATTTTAATATTATTCTACTGTCATATTTTATTCTAGATATTTTTGGATTATTTTTTATTATTACTATTATTACTAACATTTGTATTGATATTTTACTAAAATTATAACTTAAATTCCTATTCCTAAAGCTGTTGATCCAGAAGAAGGCAAAAACCCTTGGACACGTTCAGCCAATTTGTATCTCAAGGGGAAAAATTCCTTCTCGACCCCGGGAAAAGGCGATCAGTCCAATAACCCTGGATCAAACCTGCTGAGATTTTTATGGATCTAATTATCATTATTATACAATTAATGTTAGTTACTGCTTATTATTATTATGATATTAGATACTATATTACTGCTTCTTTTATATATGTCTTTAATGTTTTTACTACATTTTTAACCTATTTCTAAACCTAATAATTACTATTTTATTATTAATTATTATTATTAATAATAATTTATTATACTCACCAGATTTTATGCTGTTGATGTTCTTACAGCTTGTATGTTGGGTCCACAGTCCATCAGCGTCTCATCGCTTTGAAGAGCTTGGTCCATACGGTGTTTTTTATTTTACTGAGGTTGGTGCACATCTTTTTGAATACGGAGGACTGCTGGCGGATCATCTGTCTCTGTGCAGGCTGATTCTTAACTTGTCTCTTTGCTGGCTTTTTCTGAAGTCTCTGTCTCTTTGCCAAGTGGATCCGAAGTCGTTGACTTTGTGCCGGCGGACTCTGATCTCGTTGACTCTGTGCCATCTGGTTCTGATCTCGCTGTCTCTTTGCTGGCTGGCTCTGGTCTCGTTGACTCTCTGCCGGCTGGTTTTGATCTCGTTGTCTCTTTCCTGGCTGCCTCTGATCTTGTTGTCTTTTTGCTGGCTGGTCCTGATCTTGTTTTCTCTTTGCCGGCTGGTTCTGTGTGCTTGTTGTGGTATTTTGAACCATTCGTCGTTGAGCTCCTGAACCTTTCTTTTCTTTCTTCTTAGTGTCTTCTTTCTCATCTTCTTCAAAGTCTTTCACCTCCCGATATTTTAGTGGATCGGATATCACCACTTCATTCCGCTGCTGTGGCGTCTTCTTGGTGTCGTCTTTCTCACTTTCTTCCTGGTCTTTCACCTCCATTGGTTCCATTATCTCTTCATTTTGCTCTTCTGGCGTCCATGATGGCGGCTCTGGCGTCCATGATGGCGGCTCTGGCGTCCATGATGGCGGCTCTGGTCTTTCTTCATATAAAGGATATGGAAGATATTTTTTCTGTGCTTCGCGGTTGGTCGGCATCAGGCGCTAAGAAAAAAAGAGCAAGTTAATTGTCTGCTGAGACATTCCTTTACATCTATGGACAGAACACGAGGACCTAATATGCGGAGTGATCAGTCACCTCCATATTGAAGATTGGTGACGGGAGGAATCTTGTGCTGTAGATGAGAAGTTGGTTTTCCGCCTCCTCCCTTGTGCTGGGACAATCTGGAGAGAAAACACAAGCAGATAATGGGTTAAATCATACAATGTCCAGAAATCCTTAAAATTACAGGAAAATTCCTTTAAATCACCGTGACCTTCTGGATTCTGAATGATTCTGTGCAAAGAAAATCACACAAATTACTATGGAAAACTATTTTCTAACTGACAATGTGCTGTAATTCTGTGCTGGACTAATACATGTTCTGGATTATTAAATGCTGGATTATAGGAATGACACTTTATTCTCAGATTTACTGGAAATTGTTATTCTATAAAATAATAATCTCACATGATACGTATCCAGAGCCGAAGATGCAGTGCCGGCGGTGGTAGACGTCCTAAAGAAAACAGAATCTGGTGAGTGTCCTCTCATCAGGGATGGACAATAGGACGAGGCTCTGTGTATAATAAAGCTACGGACCTCCATAGAGCGGCTGCTCTGTGCCATCTTGTAAATATCGTACATTGACAACTCCATAGTAAAATCTGTGAATCCAAAAAAGATTTAGTCACAGATCTGATAAATACACAAACACCGCAGATCCCACACATATTCATAGTGAGCGTCCCCCCCCGGTATCAGACCCCACTACACCCATACATGGAGGCAACATGAGCAAACCCAGTCTATTCTGGGTGTTTGTAGAGTCTCCAGTATAGGTAATACCACATGGAAAACATTGTACATAGGATTGTACTGGGGCCTGTAAATACAGATATATGGCAAACATGGATTCCTATGTTCTTCATGCAAATAAAAACAAGTAACCCCACAAAAATGACAGCGACAGTGACTTCATTACCAGCACATAGAGCCTGACCCCCAATAACAGTGCCAGGACACTAATCCCACTGACATTAGTGGTAAATAATGCCCCAATAAATAATACCGGCAGCAGTGTCCTGCGTAACCTAAACATAAACCTCTGCTTTCCTGCAGCCACTAGGGGGAGCACAGGGCACCAGTAAATACAGATTGCACTGATAGCGCCCCCTAGTGGCCGGTGACAGCGGCTGTTGTGGCAGAATTCTCGGCTCTGCCCGGTTTCTCGCCTGTTTTGAGTTTAGGTGAAATGATAAAATCATCAGCGGATTCCAGATAACAGGAAAGAAGCATCGAGGAGAGGAGATAAATCAGTGTCCGGTCATCAGGGGATGTGATGGCGGCACTCACCGATATACAACTCCACTCGTCACTGTCTGTAAAACACTGAGGAGAGCGACAGTTTGTTTGTGTTTCTTCAGATTCAAATCCAGCAATCTTATTGGCTGCTGACCAGTGTCATGCAACACACAGAATTTAAAAGGGACAGGACGCTGTTATTTCTTCACAGTGCATTTCATATAGACGTGCTATAACTCTGCTTAATATATGAAGCTGGGGAGATAATCTGGGGGAGCAGCTTTAGGATTTCATACTCAGCAATTAAAATGTCACTATAGATATCGTCAGAACATTATATTCTACATATTATTAGAGTATCGGTCCATGAAGGAGTTAATTATAAATTATATTATTTTCAATTACCTTTTCCTGAACAGGATATTTTACAAAGTTTTCTTTTTCTCACACGGCTGATGGTTATTTCTACATTACTGACATTTAACCCTATTACAACAGCCTTACGGAGATAAACGGCAGGCAGAAAAAAGTAAATAGCGCCCCCAAGCGTCGGAAAATCTTTGGTATTTTAGCTACCGGGGGTAGGTGAGACCCTGGAGATCATGATTGGGTCGTTTTTTCCGGTCCCCATTCACGTAATCATCGGTATACACTGTATACTGATGGTCACGTTACAGTAAATGACAGCGCACGGTGAAAAATGATTTATCTCCCAAATGGCATGATCAAACATGTCAGATGGTAGATAAATCTCCAATCCCCTCCGGTCCTCAGGTGTCGCCAAAGTGACCCCCCCAACCCCCTCTCCATAATTCAAGATGGCAGCATGCCGGCCACATTCACCCTCCTCCTTCCTGATTGCTGTCGCATGTGCCATAGCAGATGCAACATAAAACTCCTCCCTAGGTTCAGCCAGGTCACCGCCTATAAACCCCCGGTGTTCCTTTGTTTTGTTGTCTATTTTTTTTTTTATTACTGACAGTTGTGATGTCGGGTATCTGATAGACGCCGTGACATCACTAACCGCTGGGCTTGATGCCAGGTGACATTACAGCTGGTACCAACCCCATTTATTACCCCGTTTGCCACCGCACGAGGGCATCAGGATGAGCTGGGGCGAAGTGCCAGGATTGGCCCATATAATAGATGCGCCACTTCTGAGGCGGCTGCGGCCTGCTATTTTTATACTAGGAAGAGTTCAATAACCATGGCACTTCCCACCCTGAGAATCCCAAACCCCAACTGTCAGCTTCACCTTGGCTGGTAATCCAATTTGGGGGGACCCCATGTTGTTTTGTAATTATTTATAAATAATTAAAACAAATAGCCTGGGGTGCCCTCCACATTGGATTACCAGCCAAGGTGAAGCTGTTAGCTGTGGTGTGCAGGCTGCAGGTGTCTGCTTTATCCTAGCTGGCTATCAAAAATAGGGGGGACCCCATGTCGTTTATTTTAATTATTTATTTAGTTTTCAGCTAAATACAAGGCTAAGCACCCTGTTGTGCCACATGAAAGGCATTAAAGGGTGCCAGCTTAGAATATGTAGGGGTTGGGACATTATATATGTGGTTGACATGCATTCATCCATCCACTGTAGCTTTTTAGGCTGTGTGCCCACAATC
Source organism: Anomaloglossus baeobatrachus (assembly GCF_048569485.1). Lineage (NCBI taxonomy): Eukaryota > Metazoa > Chordata > Amphibia > Anura > Aromobatidae > Anomaloglossus > Anomaloglossus baeobatrachus. The sequence goes on from NC_134360.1 coordinate 43,548,928, forward strand.
AGGGTTTGCAGTGTTTTGGACGCAGAGTGTTTTCGTTCCTTCCAGTACGCTGCATTGTGCAGTAGAAGCGCAGTGGAAGAATTTTTAGAAATCCCATGCCCACTGCGCTTATTTTCTCTGCAGCATAAACGGACATCCGATGGGGTTTCCTGAGCAGCAGCATGTAAACCTATGCTGCAGAGACGAGAGCTAAAGTCCACAGCAGCCTTAACCCAGATTGTGGGGACAGGGAGCTGTGTTCTCCCGTGGACAACACTCCCATCTCTGCAGAAGGGCTGGCACTGTGTACTAGACACAGTGTCGCCAGATCATGGGCACATAGCCTAAAAGAGAGAAATTTTGCATTAGAGCAACATTTTTGTGAAGTACCTGAGGATTCAAAATGCTCACTTTACTCCTGGATAAAATCCTTGAGGGGTCTAGTTTTCAAAATGGGGTCACTTGTAGGGGTTTCTGATGTATAAGTACCCTAGGGGCCCTGCAAATGCGACATGGTGCCCGCAATTTATTTCAACTTTTCCAATATTCAAATGGTGTGCCTTCTATTCCAAGCACTCCCATTTATCTAAACACGTTTTTGACCACATGTGGGGTATCCCTGGGTGCATAAAAAATTGGATAACAAACTGTTGGTGCACTTTTTGGTGCTGCCTCTCGAAAAAATGAGAAATTTGGTGCTAAAGCAATATTTTTGTGAAGAAAAAAAAAAGGAAATTTTTCAATATGGCGACCTAAGGTTATCAAATTCTGTGAAGTACTCGTTGATTCAAAATGCTCACTATACCCCTAGGTAAAATGCTTGAGGTGTCTTGTTTCCAGAATAGGGTCACTTGTGGGGGAGCTCCATTATTTCGGATTTCGGCACCTTAGGGGGCTCTCCAAACGCTTCATAGCATCCGCTATGAATGTGCGTTCACTTGTAAATGATGTACATGGAGGAGAATGTAAATTATTCTCATTTGTAAACATTTTGCCATCGTTTTATTACGAGGGTTTTTTCTAGCCAATTTTGCAGTCAAATGTCGCTCCTTCCCTTTCGAGCCCTGCCATGCGCCCAAACAGTTGGATTTGCACCACATATAAAAGGTATCAGCGTACTCAGAAGAAATTGCACAATGAATTTGATGCTGATTTTTTTTTTCCTGTTGGCTTTCTTTTCTTTTTTTTTAATAAAAGTATCTGGTTGAAGTAACAGTTTTGTGGTAGAAATGTATTTTTTTTATTATCACAGCTCAACATTCTAAATTTCTGTGAAACACCAGGTGTTCAAGGTCCTCTCCAAACATCTAGATACATTTCTTGAGGGGTCTAGTTTCCAAAATGGGGGTCACTTGTGGGGGGTTTCTGCTGTCTAGGTACCTTTAGAAGCCCTACAAATGTGACATGGTGCCCGCAATGTATTTCAGTCAAATTTGCTTTCCAAAATTCAAATATTTCTCCTTCTGTTCCGAGCTCTCCCATTTGTCCAAACAGAGGTATCTGACCACATGTGGAGTTTTAGCGCGGTCAGAAGAAACTGGCGAACAAATTTTAGGGTCCATTTTGTTGTGTTATTTTTTTCTAAAAGTGAATAAATTGGGTCTAGAGCAACATTTTTAGGTAAAATGATCATTTTTATTTTTTTTCATTCCACATCGCTTTAGGTCCTGTGAAGTATCTGAAGGGTTAATAAACTTCTTGGATGAGGTTTTGAGTACTTTGAAAGGTGTAGTTTTCAGAAAGGTGTCACTTTTGGGTATTTTCTGTCACCTAGGCTTTTGAAAGTGACTTCAAACACGGTGTGGTCCCTAAAAAAATGATTTTGTAAATTTTGTTTGAAAAATTAAAAATTGATGATAAACTCTGAACCCTTCTAATTTCCTAACACCAAAAAATTTTGTTTCAAAAATTGCGCTGATGTAAAGTACGCATGTGGGAAATGCAATTTATTAACTATTTTGTTTGACAGAACTCTCTGGTTAAGGCCCGTTTCACACGTCAGCAGGGCTGTATTTGGCCTTCGTGCTGCCCTAGGCACTTTAAGTGCTCGCGCCCCTTACTGATAACGTAAAACTATGATTTTGGGCACATGACATCTATTTAAGGTGGATCTACTCTGTAACACACTTGAAAAAGTGCTAAACGCTATAAGAATGAAGATCTGCACTTGCTGTGCACACGTTCAATTTAATTTAGCTTATTGTTAACAGCTTCAGATTTTCAAAGACACTAAAGGCCGCTTTACACGCTGCGATCTCGCTAGCGAGCGTACCCGCCCCCGTCGGTTGTGCGTCACGGGCAAATCGCTGCCCATGGCGCACAACATCGGACCCGTTACCCTACTTACCTGCCTAGCGACGTCGCTGTGGCCGGCAAACCGCCTCCTTTCTAAGGGGGTGGTTCGTTCGGCATCACAGCGACGTCGCTAAGCGGCCGTCCAATAGAAGCGGAGGGGTGGAGATGAGCGGGACGAACATACCGCCCACCTCCTTTCTTAATGCGGGCGGCCGCAGGTAAGGTGAGGTTCCTCGTTCCCGGGGTGTCACACATAGCGCTGTGTGCTGCCGCAGGAACGACGAACAACCTGTGTCCTGCAACAGCAACGATATTTGGGAAATGGACAGCGTGTCAACGATCAACAATAAGGTGTGTAATTTTGATCGTTAGTGGTTGCTCGTACGTGTCACACGCAACAACGTCGCTAACGAGGCCGAATGTGCGTCACGAATTCCGTGACCCCCAACGACATCTCTTTAGCGATGTCGTTGCGTGTAAAGCACCCTATTAGGCTATGTGTCCACGGGACTTTGTACCTGCGGATATTAAACATTTAAAAATTGTTCAAAAGACCCCTTAGAAGTGCACAGCTCAGGAGACAGGACTATGACTTTCTACAGCATCCGCTCTGCATGCTCTTCTAAAAGAGCTTTTCAGCTGTGGTTGGGGGGTCTCTGGACCAGATTTCTCACCAATCTTCTCAGAATTATTGGGCATAAAATATAAAAAAAACAAAAAGTTCAGTTACTCTTTGAGGTGCATTTAAAACGCTAATCAGAAACCGAATGATCTATCTAAACCGGCTGTCAGATCACCCAGCACACAAGCAAAAGGTTTGTTTGTCGGGTGAAGTGATTTTTCCATTTACATAAATAAACATTTATATAAGGGACGATTCCACTACAAAAATCACACACAGTTTAGCTTAAAATGGGTTGTCCGGTCTAGAATGACAAGTCTGTAGTTCGACTATGTGTCCCTCTATGACTGCAGACCTATGAATCCTCCCAGCGCACTCATGGTGGTCAAGAATGTGATATGCAGACTCCTAGTGAGAACTCCATAGGTAAGGATGGTTGACCTTAGGGAGATCAACATCCAGCACCGCGGAGACACCATCACGTGTTTCTCAACGCTGGCAGGAAACTAGCCAGGTCTTTCACCGGGAAGGAACAATCACGGGAAGGGCAGTCTCCAGTCAAAGAGACAACCTATGCCAAAACATGGTAATCATCCATAGACAGCTGTTTCGGGGTATTTGCCCCTCATCAGTGTGGAGTAGTAAACTGGCTAGTGGGAGCAATGCCTAGTAGAAGACTACATAGGTAAGGATGGTTGACCTTAGGGAGATCAGGGGCCTTGTTCTAGTGTCACTGCATTGAGAAACACGTGATGGTGCTCCGCGGTGCTGGATGTTGATGTCCCTAAGGTCCACCATCCTTACCTATGTAGTCTTCTACTAGGCATTGCTCCCACTAGCCAGTTTCCTACTCCACACTGAGGGGCAAATACCCCAAAACAGCTGTCTGTGGATGGATACCATGTTTTGGCATAGGTGGTCTCCTTGACTGGAGACTGCCCTTCCCGTGGTATTTCCTTCCTGGTGAAAGACCTGGCTAGTTACCTGCCAGTGTTGAGAAACATGTGATGGTGTCTCCGCAGCTTTCTTGTTTTCCTAGTAAGAAATTGTCTAGTGGGTAGGGCCTCACTTAAGTAGCACACGTTTTGCGCAATTTTCCAAAAACCGTGGCGTTCTCATTTTTCGGGATCTATGGCTCAGTGATGGCTTATTTTTTGCGTCTCGAGCTGTCATTTCTAATCGTAGCAGATTTTTTGCGCAGATGATACATTTTGATTGCCTGTTATTGCATTTTGTGTAAAACTTGCGGCGACCAAAAAATGTAATTTTGGCGTTTGGAATTTTTTTTGCCACTACGCCGTTTACCAATCAGATTAATTGATTTTATATTTTGATAGATCGGGCATTTCTGAACCGCAGCGATACCAAATATTTGTATATTTATTTATTTTTTAACCCTTTAATTTTCAATGGGGGGATAGGGGGGTGATTTTAACTTAGGTTTTTTGTTTTATTTTTTAAAACTTTTTTTTTTACTTTTTTTTTATTTTACTAGTCCCTCTAAGGGGGCTATAGCAATCAGCAATCCGATCGCTCTTATCTATCTGCTGATCACAGCTATACAGCTGTAAACAGCAGATTCAGTCACTTCCTGTTTCTCTCTGCTCCCGGCCGAGGGAAAACGAAAGTGAAACTTCATAGCTGCAGGCGTCATCACATGACCCTGTGCTATGATGGCAACCACCGAAAGTCACGCGATCACTCATGGGGGCGGCGGTAAGTAAAAATCATGGCCGCGCGCATATAGATCTCGCTGCCAGACTTTGGCAGCGAGATGTAAGGGGTTAATGTTACGGGTGGAATGCGATTCCACTCGTAACATGCAGGCACACATGTCAGCTGTTGAAAACGGGACACGCTCCATGATGGATATATCCGTCCATGGTCGTGAAGGGGTTAAAGAAGCACTCCGGTCATTTTTTCCCCTAAACCTGAGTAAATGTTAGTGTAGTTTACGGTCTGTGATAATTCACTCACCGATCGCTGTTTTCTCATGTCCCCGACTCCATGATGAAAAAACAAAAAGCCAGCACCAAATGTGCACTTTAGCACTAAACATTCTAAACTGTACTTATTATAAACATTTTGAGATTTTTGGCAAAAAATTGCAATTTCTAGAGCTGCCTCGCCACGTCACGGCAAATCTCATTTGAGGCAGTCCTACACTAAAATATTTTTATAAAATGTGCCATACGGCCTCACATATGAATAGTAGAACTGCTCTTAGCAGCACTCACCTGGTCTATTTCAATCCCGTACCCATGACTGAGTCATGGCTGTGGGCGGGACAGGTCCAAGCAAATGCTGCATGAAGTAAATAGCCTGTGGACAAAGCCTGATGACTTAATGTGAACAGTCACCAACCGCCAAAATCTAGACAGATGGAATACATCCCAAATTGGGGTGCATAGCAAGGTGGAGGTCAACCACCGACCAATTCAATGAAGAAAAAACAAAAAGCCAGCACCAAGTGTGCACTTCAGCACTAAACATTCCAAACTGTACTTATTATAAACATTTTGAGATTTTTGGCAAAAAATTGCAATTTCTTGAGCTACCCCTCCACGTCACGGCAAATCTCATTTGAGGCAGTCCTACACTAAAATATTTCTACTCCATGATTACTTCACATCCACATCTCGTCTCTGCAGACTTCCCTCTTCTCCGGTCTTCTGCAGCACATCTCACCATGGTGGCCTGTAAAATATTAATGTCATTATAATGTTCCTGAATAACAATAACCAGAAACGCTGTGCCATAAATAACCCTATGCTGTGAAAAAAATAACTGCTCCTCACTGCGCTCCCCACAAAAGAATATTACTCCACACAATCCCTCTTAATGTACATGACCTCCACCCTATCTTCTCCTATAAAATATTCCCACCACACCGTCCCCACTTATATACTATTCCCACCACACCGTCCCCACTTATATACTATTCCCACCACACCGTCCCCACTTATATACTATTCCCACCACACCGTCCCCACTTATATACTATTCCCACCACACCGTCCCCACTTATATACTATTCCCACCACACCGTCCCCACTTATATACTATTCCCACCACACCGTCCCCACTTATATACTATTCCCACCACACCGTCCCCACTTATATACTACTCCCACCACACCGTCCCCACTTATATACTACTCCCACCACACCGTCCCCACTTATATACTTTTCCCACCACACCGTCCCCACTTATATACTATTCCCACCACACCGTCCCCACTTATATACTATTCCCACCACACCGTCCCCACTTATATACTATTCCCACCACACCGTCCCCACTTATATACTATTCCCACCACACAGTCCCCACTTATATACTATTCCCACCACACCGTCCCCACTTATATACTATTCCCACCACACCGTCCCCACTTATATACTATTCCCACCACACAGTCCCCACTTATATACTATTCCCACCACACAGTCCCCACTTATATAGTATTCCCACCACACCGTCCCCACTTATATACTATTCCCACCACACCGTCCCCACTTATATACTATTCCCACCACACCGTCCCCACTTATATACTATTCCCACCACACCGTCCCCACTTATATACTATGACCGCCACACTGCCCCTAATAAACTAAAACACCACACTGCCTTCCCTTATAAACTATACCCACCACACCTTCCTCAATTATGAAATATGATCTGCACACTGTCCTCACATCATGCTGCCCCCTCCTCATAATGTCCCATTCATGCTGCACCTCTCCATGCTGAGCCTCCCATGCTGCCCCTTCTTAATGTACTCCAAATGCTGCCTGCCCCTTTTCCATAATGAGACCACCCTGCTGCCCCACTCAGCACACAGAGACCACCATGCTGCCCCACTCAGCACACAGACCACCATGCTGCCCCACTCAGCACACAGAGACCACCATGCTGCCCCACTCAGCATACAGAGACCCTTGCGTTACTTCACATTTCATACCGAGTCCCCTACATTGATCCACTCCATATTGAACCCCCCCATAATGACCCGCCCATACTGAACCCCCATGCTACCCCTTTTCCTTAATAAGCTCCCAATGCTTCCCCTCTCCATACTTAGTGAGTTGATACTCGGCACTTCTGGGGGCGGGGAACAAGGAGGGTCCAAAACCGCCTGAAGTAGATATAGATACTTGGCGCTCGATCAATGTGAATAGTGGTTTTTATTGTGAAGAACTTGTAGGACCACATAGACAGTGGTGGACACCATGTCATACCAAGCCACGCCGCTCGCCACGCTACTATATCTTCTGAGGACCCATTGCACGCACACTGATGAAGGTCTTTTGACCGAAACATCTGCGCTTGTGCTGGTCCTACAAGTTCTTCTCAATAAAAACGGTTCACATTGATCTTGGGTGCCAAGTTTCTACACCTACCCCTCTCCATACTGAGACCCCAATATACCGAGTCCTTATACTTTTCCCCATTGATTTTGTCCCTTGCACTATCCCTCCCTCTGTAAGCCCCCCTAACCCCCCATCTACAGCATTAGGCCCCCTACAGCAATATGCCCCCTAAACCCCCCCTCCTACAGCAAAAGGCTCCCTAAACCCCCCCTCCTGCAGCAAAGGGCCCCCTTAAACTCCCTCCTACCGCAACAGGCCCTCTAACCCCCCCCCCCAGCAACAGGCTCCATTAACCCCGCCCAACAGCAACAGGCTCCATTAACCCCGCCCAACAGCAACAGGCTCCATTAACCCCCCCAACAGCAACAGGCTCCATTAACCCCCCCAACAACAGGCTCCATTAACCCTCCCCCCAACAGCAACAGGCTCCATTAACCCTCCTCCTACCGCTACAGGCACCATTAACCCTCCTCCTACCGCAACAGGCTCCATTAACCCTCCTCCTACCGCAACAGGCTCCATTAACCCTCCTCCTCCCGCAACAGGCTCCATTAACCCTCCTCCTACCGCAACAGGCTCCATTAACCCTCCTCCTACCGCAACAGGCTCCATTAACCCTCCTCCTACCGCAAGAGGCTCCATTAACCCTCCTCCTACCGCAACAGGCTCCATTAACCCCCCTCCTACCGCAACAGGCTCCATTAACCCTCCTCCTACCGCAACAGGCTCCCTTAACCCTCCTCCTACCGTAACAGGCTCCATTAACCCTCCTCCTACCGCAACAGGCACCATTAACCCTCCTCCTTCAGCAACAGGCTCCATTAACCCTCCTCCTACAGCAACAGGCTCCATTAACCCTCCTCCTACAGCAACAGGCTCCATTAACCCTCCTCCTTCAGCAACAGGCTCCATTAACCCTCCTCCTACAGCAACAGGCTCCATTAACCCTCCTCCTACAGCAACAGGCTCCATTAACCCTCCTCCTACAACAACAGGCTCCATTAACCCTCCTCCTACAGCAACAGGCTCCATTAACCCCCCTCCTACCGCAACAGGCTCCATTAACCCTCCTCCTACCGCAACAGGCTCCCTTAACCCTCCTCCTACCGTAACAGGCTCCATTAACCCTCCTCCTACAACAACAGGCTGCATTAACCCTCCTCCTTCAGCAACAGGGTTCATTAACTCCCCCTTCTACAGCAACAGGCTGCCTAAACCTCCCCCTTTACAGCAATAGGCCCCCTTGACCACCATCTTCTTTAATAGGCCCCCTAACTCTAAGACTATACTAATAGCCCCAACCCCCCTAAACACTGTTGAGTCATAGGCCCCCTAACCTCCAGACTACAATAATAGGCCTCCTAATCCCCAGTCTATAGCCTCTGCCGGCCCCTCCCCTGCAATCCCCAGACTATAGCCTCTTCTGCCCCTCCCCCACAATCCTAACTTTATAGCCTCTGCCAGCCTCCCCCCCCCTTCTCCTCCCTTCACTTCACTAGGAACTCTGAGAGTGATTAATCACCTGCTCCTGTGCTGCTGCTGCCACCGCCCTCCTCCTCCTCCCCCTCCTCTTGCCGGAGCTGCAGCTCCTCCTCCGGTGTCAGTCATCCTCCTGCAGCTGGCTCCGGTGAGTGTGCTGTCCTCCGCGGCATCTACAGTTTTGGCCACCACAGCATGGAGCTGATTGGCGCGCCTCTGACCCCGGAAGTGCAGGGGGCGACACTTCCGAGGTCAATCAGCTCCCTGTGCCCGGCGCCCGCAGTCTATTTGTTTGCGCGTCTTAAAGACGCAGATACAGATAGATGGAGTGCGCCTCTCACCCCTCCCCCCCCCTCCGAAAACACAGCAGATTTAATAGACTGTCTAACGGAGGGGGAGGAGGATGTAAAAAAAAAATTATTATTTTTTTTCAGCCAGAAGGTGCCGCAACGCGGCGCCCCAGGCACCGGACCACGGGGGCCTAATGGTAAATACGGCCCTGCACGTACTTTACTTACTACATACTTTCTGGTACGTAGAAAAAAAAAAGCACAAACGTACCAGAATCACTGACGTGTGAAACAGGCCTTAAGGGCATAAAAATTAAAAGCTTGAAAATTGCAGCAGCATGGACCGGGGACGGGGTAGCCACCGCAGGACGGCCGGGCAGGTGAGAGAACCAACGTCCCCGCCGGGGGAGGAAGGCAGGGAAGCGCGCGGACATCAGTATGGGCGTTACAGCAGGACCATTCCATCATGGGTTATATTATATATATATATATATATATATATATATATATATATATATATAGCTAGATAGATAGAGATATAGATAGATAGATAGATAGATAGAGATATAGATATAGATATATACAGTGCCTACAAGTAGTATTCAACCCCCTGCAGATTTAGCAGGTTTGATAAGATGCAAATAAGTTAGAGCCTGCAAACTTCAAACAAAAGCAGGATTTATTAACAGATGCATGAATCTTACAAACCAACAAGTTATGTTGCTCAGTTAATTTTTAATAAATTTTCAACATAAAAGTGTGGGTCAATTATTATTCAACCCCTAGGTTTAATATTTTGTGGAATAACCCTTGTTTGCAATTACAGCTAATAATCGTCTTTTATAAGACCTGATCAGGCCGGCACAGGTCTCTGGAGTTATCTTGGCCCACTCCTCCATGCAGATCTTCTCCAAGTTATCTAGGTTCTTTGGGTGTCTTATGTGGACTTTAATCTTGAGCTCCTTCCACAAGTTTTCAATTGGGTTAAGGTCAGGAGACTGACTAGGCCACTGCAACACCTTGATTTTTTCCCTCTTGAACCAGGCCTTGGTTTCCTTGGCTGTGTGCTTTGGGTCGTTGTCTTGTTGGAAGATGAAATGACGACCCATCTTAAGATCCTTGATGGAGGAGCGGAGGTTCTTGGCCAAAATCTCCAGGTAGGCCGTGCTATCCATCTTCTCATGGATGCGGACCAGATGGCCAGGCCCCTTGGCTGAGAAACAGCCCCACAGCATGATGCTGTCACCACCATGCTTGACGGTAGGGATGGTATTCTTGGGGTCGTATGCAGTGCCATCCAGTCTCCAAACGTCACGTGTATGGTTGGCACCAAAGATCTCGATCTTGGTCTCATCAGACCAGAGAACCTTGAACCAGTCTGTCTCAGAGTCCTCCAAGTGATCATGAGCAAACTGTAGACGAGCCTTGACATGACGCTTTGAAAGTAAAGGTACCTTACGGGCTCGTCTGGAACGGAAACCATTGCGGTGGAGTACGTTACTTATGGTATTGACTGAAACCAATGTCCCCACTGCCATGAGATCTTCCCGGAGCTCCTTCCTTGTTGTCCTTGGGTTAGTCTTGACTCTTCGGACAAGCCTGGCCTCGGCACGGGAGAAAACTTTCAAAGGCTGTCCAGGCCGTGGAAGGCTAACAGTAGTTCCATAAGCCTTCCACTTCCGGATGATGCTCCCAACAGTGGAGACAGGTAGGCCCAACTCCTTGGAAAGGGTTTTGTACCCCTTGCCAGCCTTGTGACCCTCCACGATCTTGTCTCTGATGGCCTTGGAATGGTCCTTTGTCTTTCACATGTTGACCAAGTATGAGCAAGTTTGGGGAGGGTCTTAATTAGTCAGAAAAGGCTGGAAAAAAAGATAATCCAAACATGTGAAGCTCATTGTTCTTTGTGCCTAAAATACTTCTTAATACTTTAGGGGAACCAAACAGAATTCTGGTGGGTTGAGGGGTTGAATAATAAATGACCCTCTGAAAAAACTTTTCTCAATTTAAAAAAAAAAAAAATAAAAAAGAAATAACATTCTTTTTTGCTGCATTTCACACTTCCAGGCTGATCTACAGTCCAAATGTCACAGTGCCAAGTTAATTCCGAATGTGTAAACCTGCTAAATCTGCAGGGGGTTGAATACTACTTGTAGGCACTGACATATATATATATATATATTTTGTCACACTCCCCGGGTCCCGACGTCGTTCCTCACTCACCGCTCCGGTTCCCTGCCTCCAGCCACACGTCCTCTTCGGCACCGCTCCCTGCTCTGGCTTCCGGCACCCGGGCGTTGCGCATGCGAATTAGGGCACGCGCGCGGTCACTGACCTCCTCTTAAAGGCCCAGCACTCCCTAACAGGATATTGCATCAGTCAGGGTCAGGTATATTAGGAGCTTCCTGCCTGGAGGGCGTCGCCTGTTCTACGAGTTCTATAGCTAGGAGTCCAGGTCCCGCTTGCTGTCTTGCATTAACACTGTGTCTTCCACAGAACCAGTTCTACTAAGTTAACCTGGTCTTGTCCACAACCTGTCCTGTGGGGACTGTCCTGCCAAGCTATCCTGACCTGGGCCACAACCTGTACGAGTGGTCTTACGGGGACTGTCAGCTGAGACTCCACCATCTTCTCCAGCCTGAACTCGCTTCCTACCCTCAGCTTCACCTGGTGACCCCTGCCTCCTTCTGGTTGGACTCTGCTCACGTCTGCCGACTCAACCTGGCACCAGTACCTGGGCACCGTGATTCAACCTGGCACCAGTCCCTAGGCACCGTGGTCTAACCTGGTACCAGTCACTCTGTGTCCTCAAGGACTTCCTCATTCCTGCTTCTAGAAGGACTCTGCCCTTGCCCCACCTTCTGCTCCGGCAACTGTGTCCCTGGTCCCTCTGGTAGGCTTGCAGGACTATCCCAGTCTAGGGGTAGCTCTAGCTGCTTCGCCTGAGGTGACAGGGGCACGGTCCAGAGGATCCACCACCCGGGCGTAACATATATATAGATGCCTGATGGCATTTTATTGAGTATATCTATTATATACAGTCAGGGCCAGAAATATTTGGACAGTGACACAAGTTTTGTTATTTTAGCTGTTTACAAAAACATGTTCAGAAATACAATTATATATATAATATGGGCTGAAAGTGCACACTCCCAGCTGCAATATGAGAGTTTTCACATCCAAATCAGAGAAAGGGTTTAGGAATCATAGCTCTGTAATGCATAGCCTCCTCTTTTTCAAGGGACCAAAAGAAATTGGACAAGGGACTCTAAGGGCTGCAATTAACTCTGAAGGCGTCTCCCTCGTTAACCTGTAATCAATGAAGTAGTTAAAAGGTCTGGGGTTGATTACAGGTGTGTGGTTTTGCATTTGGAAGCTGTTGCTGTGACCAGACAACATGCGGTCTAAGGAACTCTCAATTGAGGTGAAGCAGAACATCCTGAGGCTGAAAAAAAGAAAAAATCCATCAGAGAGATAGCAGACATGCTTGGAGTAGCAAAATCAACAGTCGGGTACATTCTGAGAAAAAAGGAATTGACTGGTGAGCTTGGGAACTCAAAAAGGCCTGGGCGTCCACGGATGACAACAGTGGTGGATGATCGCCGCATACTTTCTTTGGTGAAGAAGAACCCGTTCACAACATCAACTGAAGTCCAGAACACTCTCAGTGAAGTAGGTGTATCTGTCTCTAAGTCAACAGTAAAGAGAAGACTCAATGAAAGTAAATACAAAGGGTTCACATCTAGATGCAAACCATTCATCAATTCCAAAAATAGACAGGCCAGAGTTAAATTTGCTGAAAAACACCTCATGAAGCCAGCTCAGTTCTGGAAAAGTATTCTATGGACAGATGAGACAAAGATCAACCTGTACCAGAATGATGGGAAAAAAAAAGTTTGGAGAAGAAAGGGAACGGCACATGATCCAAGGCACACCACATCCTCTGTAAAACATGGTGGAGGCAACGTGATGGCATGGGCATGCATGGCTTTCAATGGCACTGGGTCACTTGTGTTTATTGATGACATAACAGCAGACAAGAGAAGCCGGATGAATTCTGAAGTGTACCGGGATATACTTTCAGCTTAGATTCAGCCAAATGCCGCAAAGTTGATCGGACGGCGCTTCATAGTACAGATGGACAATGACCCCAAGCATACAGCCAAAGCTACCCAGGAGTTCATAAGTGCAAAAAAGTGGAACATTCTGCAATGGCCAAGTCAATCACCAGATCTTAACCCAATTGAGCATGCATTTCACTTGCTCAAATCCAGACTTAAGACGGAAAGACCCACAAACAAGCAAGACCTGAAGGCTGCGGCTGTAAAGGCCTGGCAAAGCATTAAGAAGGAGGAAACCCAGCGTTTGGTGATGTCCATGGGTTCCAGACTGATTGCCTCCAAAGGATTCGCAACAAAATATTGAAAATAAAAATATTTTGTTTGGGTTTGGTTTATTTGTCCAATTACTTTTGACCTCCTAAAATGTGGAGTGTTTGTAAAGAAATGTGTACAATTCCTACAATTTCTATCAGATATTTTTGTTCAAACCTTCAAATTAAACGTTACAATCTGCACTTGAATTCTGTTGTAGAGGTTTCATTTCAAATCCAATGTGGTGGCATGCAGAGCCCAACTCGCCAAAATTGTGTCACTGTCCAAAGATTTCTGGACCTAACTGTATATCTAATATATATATATATATATATATAATATATAATATTGCTGTTCTGCATAGGCTTAAATCCCCTCAGTCAGATAATAACAGAGTCTGGCTATGGATACAGTTTCAAGAGTGGAAGCATCATCAGCCACCTGCTCTACATGGAAGCTGTATGCGAAAAATGAACGAGACATCAGTTCACTCATCCACCTGACCAGGATATACAGCGAAGACATTGGGATGTCCTTCGGACTGAAGAAGTGTGGCCGGCTGGTCATAAAGAGAGGCAAGGTAGTAAAGACTGATGGAGTAGAACTACCGGCAGGGCACATAGCAGATGTACAAACCTGCTACAAGTACCTTGGCATCCCACAGGGATACGGTAACCATGATGAGGAGGCTAGGAAAGCAGCAACATCCAAATACCATCAAAGGGTAAGACAGGTCCTAAAGAGCCAGCTCAATGGGAAGAATAAGATCCGCGCCATCAATACATACGCTCTGCCAG